>NC_059208.1:18488408-18788408 GCF_020615455.1 Coregonus clupeaformis
ATGGTAATGTACATTTTTTATTTTTTAGTGATCCAATACGTAATATAGTACATTTGTCATAATTTGGTTGTAATCCAGAGAGGTTAGAAAATGTATCTAGATCCTCTATGAGGCTGTGGAGGGATTCTAGTTGTGGATTTAAAAGAAAACATGAATCATCAGCGTACAATGACACCTTTGTTTTTAAGCCCTGTATTTCTAATCCTCTGATATTATTATTATTTAATAGCTAACATCTCGATGGCCACAATAAATAGATATGCCGATAGTGGACATCCTTGTTTCACTCCTCTTGACAGTTTAAAACTTTCTGAGAAATAGCCATTATTTACTATTTTACACCTAGGGTTACTATACATGATTTTGACCCATTTTATAAGAGATTCTCCAAAATTGAAATGCTCCAGGCATTTATATATAAACCCCAGTCGAACTTTATCAAATGCCTTTTCGAAGTCTGCTATGAATAGCAGGCCTGGTTTCCCATATTTTCCATAGTATTCTATTGTTTCCAATACTTGCCTTATATTATCTCCAATGTATCTTCCATGTAAAAAACCTGTCTGATTAGAATGACTAATATCCGACAATACCTTTTTAATTCTATGCGCTATACATTTTGCTAGGATTTTTGCATCACAACACTGAAGTGTAAGGGGCCTCCAATTTTGTAAATGGACTGGATCTTTATATTTTCCACTTGTATCCTGTTTCAGTAATAATGAGATCAGACCTTCTTCTTGAGTGTCAGATAATCTACCATTTACATAGGAGTGGTTAAAACATGCTAATAACGGTCCGCTTAGTATATCAAAAAAGGTTTGGTATACCTCGACTGGTATGCCATCCAACCCTGGAGTTTTCCCGGACTTAAAGTCTTTAATTGCATCCAGAAGTTCCTCCTCTGTAATTTCACCTTCACATGAGTCTTTCTGTGTGGCTGTTAATTTGACATTATCAATAGAAAAAAAAATTCTACAATTAGCTTCAGTTAGAGGAGATGGAGGCGACTGAAAAGAAAACATATGCTTAAAGTACTTTGTTTCTTCCTTCAAAATATCATTTGGTGAATTATGGGTGACTCCGTCAATTGTAACCAGTTTCATTAAGTTCTTTTTGGTAGCATTCCTATGTTGAAGATTAAAAAAGAATTTTGTGCATTTTTCCCCATATTCCATCCAGTTTGCTTTATTTTTATAATATATTACACTTGATCTTTCTTGAATAAGTTTCTCCATTTCTTTTTGTTTTTCCTCTAATTTATTCTGAGCCTCTATGTTACAGTTTTTATTGCCATCTATCTGTTCTGTTAGATTTTCTATTTCCTTTCTTAGTATAAACTCTTTTGACCTAAATTGCTTTTGTTTTCGAGATGAGTACTGAATTGCATGGCCTCTAAAGGCAGATTTAAAGGTGTCCCATACAATAAGGGGATTCGCTGTACCTACAGTGGGGAAAAAAAGTATTTAGTCAGCCACCAATTGTGCAAGTTCTCCCACTTAAAAAGATGAGAGAGGCCTGTAATTTTCATCATAGGTACACGTCAACTATGACAGACAAATTGAGGAAAAAAAATCCAGAAAATCACATTGTAGGATTTTTTTATGAATTTATTTGCAAATTATGGTGGAAAATAAGTATTTGGTCACCTACAAACAAGCAAGATTTCTGGCTCTCACAGACCTGTAACTTCTTCTTTAAGAGGCTCCTCTGTCCTCCACTTGTTACCTGTATTAATGGCACCTGTTTGAACTTGTTATCAGTATAAAAGACACCTGTTCACAACCTCAAACAGTCACACTCCAAACTCCACTATGGCGAAGACCAAAGAGCTGTCAAAGGACACCAGAAACAAAATTGTAGACCTGCACCAGGCTGGGAAGACTGAATCTGCAATAGGTAAGCAGCTTGGTTTGAAGAAATCAACTGTGGGAGCAATTATTAGGAAATGGAAGACATACAAGACCACTGATAATCTCCCTCGATCTGGGGCTCCACGCAAGATCTCACCCCGTGGGGTCAAAATGATCACAAGAACGGTGAGCAAAAATCCCAGAACCACACGGGGGGACCTAGTGAATGACCTGCAGAGAGCTGGGACCAAAGTAACAAAGCCTACCATCAGTAACACACTACGCCGCCAGGGACTCAAATCCTGCAGTGCGAGACGTGTCCCCCTGCTTAAGCCAGTACATGTCCAGGCCCGTCTGAAGTTTGCTAGAGTGCATTTGGATGATCCAGAAGAGGATTGGGAGAATGTCATATGAAACCAAAATATAACTTTTTGGTAAAAACTCAACTCGTCGTGTTTGGAGGACAAAGAATGCTGAGTTGCATCCAAAGAACACCATACCTACTGTGAAGCATGGGGGGTGGAAACATCATGCTTTGGGGCTGTTTTTCTGCAAAGGGACCAGGACGACTGATCCGTGTAAAGGAAAGAATGAATGGGGCCATGTATCGTGAGATTTTGAGTGAAAACCTCCTTCCATCAGCAAGGGCATTGAAGATGAAACATGGCTGGGTCTTTCAGCATGACAATGATCCCAAACACACCACCCGGGCAACGAAGGAGTGGCTTCGTACGAAGCATTTCAAGGTCCTGGAGTGGCCTAGCCAGTCTCCAGATCTCAACCCCATAGAACATCTTTGGAGGGAGTTGAAAGTCTGTGTTGCCCAGCGACAGCCCCAAAACATCACTGCTCTAGAGGAGATCTGCAAGGAGGAATGGGCCAAAATACCAGCAACAGTGTGTGAAAACCTTGTGAAGACTTACAGAAAGCGTTTGACCTGTGTCATTGCCAACAAAGGGTATATAACAAAGTATTGAGAAACTTTTGTTATTGACCAAATACTTATTTTCCACCATAATTTGCAAATAAATTCATAAAAAATCCTACAATGTGATTTTCTGGATTTTGTTCCTCATTTTGTCTGTCCTAGTTGACTTGTACCTATGATGAAAATTACAGGCCTCTTTCATCTTTTTAAGTGGGAGAACTTGCACAATTGGTGGCTGACTAAATACTTTTTTTCCCCACTGTATGTTATGTTGGAAAAAGTCAGTTATAAATTCCTTTGTTCTAATTATGAATAAATTATCATCCAATAGGCTTTGATTAAATTTCCAATATCCTCGCCCACGTGGAAATTCAGTAAGAGTAATGTATATGCCTATTATATGATGGTCCGACCACATTCTGTCCCCTATCAACACTTTTTTTTACTTTTGGTGCCAACGAGAATGAGATAAGAAAGAAGTCAAGACGACTAGCTTGATTCAGTCTCCGCCATGTATATCTCACTAGATCAGTATATTTAAGCCTCCATATATCTACTAGTTCTAATGTATCCATGACATTCACAATTTCCTTAAGAGCATGTGGGTGATTGTTTGTGGTGTGATTTCCTTTACGGTCCATTGAGCTATTTAAAACAGTATTATAATCCCCCACCATAATAATATTGTCTTGAGTTGCTTGCAGGCTTGATAATTTATTATATATATTGTCAAAGAATTGTGGATCATCATTATTTGGTCCGTAAAGGTTAATGAGCCATATGTGTTTATGGTCCAATAACATATTTAAAATAATCCATGTACCTTGCGTATCTATTTGGACAATTTGCACATTCGGAGCGAAATTACTATTAATTAATATCATCACCCCTTTTGAATTTCTTTGCCCATGAGAGAAGTATATTCCCCCCCCCCCCCCATTATTTTTCCACGCTACTTCATCTCGAATTGTTGAATGAGTTTCCTGTATACAATAGATATTATATTCCTTCTCTTTGAGCCATGTAAATATTGTTCTTCTTTTGTTATTATCAGCTAAGCCATTACAATTATAACTGGCTATACTTATTTCACCATACACCATAATGAGATACAAGTTTCAAGTCTATTTATCATTATATATGTTTGTAAATTTACCAATAAAAATAGCGTAATTATTGAGTGTCCATATAGCTGTACCGTGATATTTGCATTGCTACGGAGTAACCCTTCAATTGTTCTCCACTAATTCCCCCGCTAAAGCCCCTCCCCATCCCAAGTTGAGCCGTCATCCCAGTGATCAGCATCCCACCCACGTCCCTCCGTATCCCTAAGGCCCCGAGAGGCCAGGACCCATCCATCGAAAACAGCACACAGTGGCACCCACAAAACAGAAGCAGATTAACCGCCAAAAGCATTTCCAATGCTTTCACCTCTATATATATATATATATATTTTTTTTTAAATTATTTTTATTATGCATATCCTATTTTCCATCATTATCAATTAATATGCGTAATAATGTCGGCAGTTCACGCGTAGGATTCCAACATATAACCCGGATTGCCATTGTATTACACTTAATTAATAAGCAATTATTATCCTAGCAAATAATCCCCGCGGTCCATCCCATACCCCCCCCCCCCCCCCAACATCCCCACCCCCCCACAACAGATGCCAGACAAGCACACACGCACATACTCACATACTCCAACACACTCAACCCCCCTCCTCCACAATCCACCATAAAATTAGATACTCAACAGCTGTTATATCCCAGAGCCCAACTCGAGAAATAACTTGATTTACGAGTGCACATACAGTTAAAGCTGATTGAGAAAGCATGCAGATTGAGCAGAAATTGATAACAATGTGAGATTTGATTAATCTACTTAATCTATGTCAAGTCCTAGGTGATGGAGATCAGATCCACCCTCTTCACCTGAGACACAAACACTCTGATCCCCTGTTGTAACCATTTTCCCAAGCATCTCCATGCGGTCAGACCTTTGATTATTTTGTGCCACCTGGGCCACAATGATAAATCCCCTCTCTGATTGTCCATACTACATTGTTATTGATTACTGCATTGTTGGGTTTAGAGCTTGCAAGAAAAGCATGTCACTGTACTTGTGCACATGACATTAAAACTTGAAATTTAAAAGGGGGGATGCGTGGGGGCCTATTCCAGTATGAAATGCAGTACTTTGAAATGCGAAACCTCGAATCAATGCGGCTGCTCTTAGAGTAGAGTCAGTAGACAGTACTGTTTGGAGGACTGGGAGAGGAAGTTAATGCATGTGGGAACACAGCTGGTGCTCCTCTGTCCTAATCAGAATCAAATAAAGTGTTCTGAGACCACCACATTCCCAGCTTCCCGCAAATCATGGGGGATTTGAATGACAATCACACACTTTCAAAGGTGAGAGGAAACTGGAATCCTTGTTTTGCCGTTCGCAAACACACATGCATTTGCACGCACACACACACATGCAAGAAGACAGGTAGGCACGCATTCACAAGCACACATTCACGCACGGACGCACATACACCTGCACGGACACACGCACCAGACCTTAAAAAAAAGTAGTACTTTTCTGAGATCTGCTTTCAAATAGTTTTAAAAAGTAGTCATTTGTTGGGATCTGTTTTCAAATAGTTGTAATCACCTCCAGAGTAACTATTTGTTCCCCTGGAACAATTTTTCTGTGGGAACAAACAGTTCATTTGGAGGTGACTACAACTATTTGTGCCTGTGTAATAAAACTGTAATTACTTTTGGAGCAACATTTTATTTGTATTTATTATGGATCCCAATTACTCAACCCTGCACCTTAGAGGCTGCTGCCCTATGTACATATACATGGAATTACTGGTAACTTTAATAATGGAACACTAGTCACTTTAATAATATTTACATACTGTTTTACTCATTTCATATGAATATACTGTATTCTACTGTATTTTAGTCAATGCCACTCTGACATTGCTCGTCCTAATATTTATATATTTCTTAATTCTATTCTTTTATTTTTAGATTTCTTTGTATTGGTGTGAATTGATAGATACTACTGCACTCTAGGAACACAAGTATTTCGCTACACCCGCAATAACATCTGCTAAATATGTGTATGTGACCAATAACATGTGATTTCATTACATTTTAATTAACTGCTGCCAAGGCAGCAGCTATTCTTCCTGGGGTCCAGCAAAATTAAGGCAGTTTATACAATTTCTAAAACATTACAATACAATCACAACAGATTTCACAACACATTAAGTTTGTGACCTCAGGCCACTACTCTACAACACTAAATCCATGTGTACGTGTGTGTATAGTGCCTGTGTTTGTGTCTCTTCACAGTCCTCAGTGTTCCATAAGGTGTATTTTTATCTATTTTTTTAAATCTGATTCTACTGTTTGCATCAGTTACTTGATGTGGAATAGAGTTCCATGTAGTCATGGCTCTATGTAGTACTGTGCGCCTCCCATAGCCTGTTCTGGACTTGGGGGCTGTGACGAGACCTCTGGTGGCATCCCTTGTGGGGTATGCGTGGGTGTTAGAGCTGTGTGCCAGTAGTTCAAACAGACAGCTCGGTGCATTCAACATTTCAATACCTCTCACAAATACAAGTAGTGATGAAGTCAATCTCTCCTCCACTTTGAGCCAGGAGAGATTGACATACATATTATTAATGTTAGCTCTCTGTGTACATCCAAGGGCCAGCCGTGCTGCCCTGTTCTGAGCCAAATGCAATTTTCCTAAATCCCTCTTTGTGGCACCTGACCACACGACTGAACAGTAGTCCATGTGCGACAAAACTAGGGCCTGTAGGACATGCCTTGTTGATAGTGCTGTTAGGAAGGCAGAGCAACTCTTTATTATGGACAGACTTCTCCCCATCTTAGCATCTGTTGTATCAATATGTTTTGACTTTGACAGTTTACAAGGGTTACACCAAGCAGTTTAGTCACCTTCACTTGCTCAATTTTTACATTATTTGTCCCAAATAAAAAGCTTTTAGTTTTGAAATATTTAGGACTAACTTATTCCTTGCCACCCACTCTGAAACTAACTGCAGCTCTTTGTTAAGTGTTGCAGTCATTTCAGTCGCTGCAGCAGCTGACGTGTATAGTGTTCAGTCATCCGCATCCATAGACACACATACATAGACACAATGGCATGTCGTTAGTAAAGACTGAAAATGTAAAGGGCCTAGAAAGCTGCCCTGGGAATTTCTACCTGGATTATGTTGGAGAAGCTTCCATTAAATAACACCCTCTGTGTTCTGTTAGTCAGGTAATTCTTTATCCACAATATAGCAGGGGGTGTAAAGCCATAACACATGTTTTTCCAGCAGCAGACTATGATCAATAATATCAGAAGCCACATTGAAGTCTAACAAAACAGCCTCCACAATCTTTTCATCATCAATTTCTCTCCTCCAATCATCAGTGTAACTGCTGTGCTTGTTGAATGTCCATCCCTATAAGTGTGCTGAAAGTCTGTTGTCAATCTGTTTACTGTAAAATAGCATTGTATCATGTCAAACACACATTTTTCCCAAACGTTTACTAAGGGTTGGTAACGGGCTGATTGGTCGGCTATTTGAGCCAGTAAAGGGGGCTTTACTATTCTTAGGTTTGCTTCCCTCCAGGTCTGAGAGCACACACTTTCTAGTAGGCTTAATTGAAAATATGGCAAATAGGAGTGGCAATATCTTCCGCTATTATCCTCAGTAATTTTCCATCCAAGTTGTCAGACCCCGGTGGCTTGTCATTGTGGATAGACAACAATACTTTTTTCACCTCTTCCACACTTACTTTACGAAATTCAAAATTACAATGCTTATTTGGTCAGATATACTTGGATGTGTAGTGTCAGCGTTTGTTGCTGGCATGTCATGCCTAAGTCTGCTAATCTTGCCAATGAAAAAATCATTAAAGTAGTTGGCAATATCAGTGGGTTTTGTGATGAATGATCCATTTGATTCAATGAATGATGGAGTCGAGTTTGCCTTCTTGCCCAAAATTTCATTTAAGTTGCTCCAAAGCTTTTTACTATAATTCTTTATCTCATTTATCTTTCTTTCATAATGTAGTTTATTCTTCTTTATATTCAGTTTAGTCACATGATTTCTCAATTTGCAGTACGTTTGCCAATCGGTTGTTTAGCCAGACTTATTTGCCATTCCTTTTGTCTTATCCCTCTCAACCAGACTATTTTTCAATTCCTCATCAATCCAAGGGGATTTTACAGTTTTTACAGTCATTTTCGTAATGGGTGCGTGCTTATTAGTAACTGGAATAAGCAATTTCATAAATATGTCAAGTGCAGCGTCTGGCTGCTCCTCATTACACACCACAGACCAGCAAATATTATTTACATCATAAACATAAGAATCACTACAAAACGTATTGTATGACCTCTTATACACTTTCCTAGCTATTAGCATGTTGTTACATAATACTTTGGTAATTGTATTTTAATTGCAGAGCAATGAGCTGAGAGTTTTTGTCACTACTGTACACGAGGAATAGGGACTGTTCCTTATTCCACTTGTGTAATAATTCCATTATTATGCAATTCATAAAGCAATTTCCAAAGTCCTATGTAACAACAATGTTGCTATTGTAATAATCACAAAGTTAATATATTACTTTATGTCTCACTCATATATGTGTTAGTCATTTTGAAGCTGCAAAAGTGGTCTACTCTAATGGCCCTCATGTATTTTATTCTAGCTATAGGCTATATTAAGATTAATATCTAAGAGCCCTCCAAACCATGTGCTTATGATCATATATTTATACTAATTCAACTACCGTAAAACTTCAATCAATATCCCAGGCATTTATTTGGCTCCCGAGTGGCGCAGCGGTCTAAGGCACTGTATCTCAGTGCTAGAGGCGTCACTACAGACCCTGGTTTGATTCCAGGCTGTATCACAATCCGGCCGTGATTGGGAGTCCCATAGGGCGGCGCACAATTGGCCCAGCGTCGTCCGGGTTTTGCCGGGGTAGGCCGTCATTGTAAATAAGAATTTATTCTTAACTGACTTGCTTAGTTAAATAAAGGTTAAATAAAATAAATAAAAATTTATTAAAATCACTGAACACAACAGGCGCTTATCAGAGAAAGGCTTCTATTTGAGCCAGGTGTCTATTTCCTTAATGCACACCATTTTTACTGATTTGCATAGTTAATTGTTTAATTTCAGCATTAATTTCCAGCATTTTAATCCCTTTTTTCATTTCCTGCACTAATGTGTTATCATTTACATACGGTCACGTTTCTTTTGCTTTAGTATGCCTCTATAATCAAAAACAACAGATGGTGATCAGCCGATTTCTGGGGGTCTGTACTCCCAAAGTTGTTGACAATTTCAGCTGTTAGCAGCCAATGGCTAGCAGTTTCATACTGGCGGTAAAAATTTATGATTGCGATAATTTTTTCTAATCATTACTGAATTATGTAATGTAACAAATCAAACATTAAACCTCTTAAACAATTCATGGTAATTCATGGTAACCTCATAAACAATTAATTTAGACACGTTTATTTGAAGCAGCCGTTTATTTGCTGATATGTGTGTCGTTGCCATGCTATTAAAAGTGACAGGCAGCTATTTGAGACTGCGTTTAATTGAAGTTTTACAGTAAGTGTTTTAGTCTTCATCAAATGTTTGGCAGTCATCAAATCATAGTATTTTTGTGTTTAAATAACTTGCATATATTCATATATACAGTGAGGGAAAAAAGTATTTGATCCCCTGCTGATTTTGTACGTTTGCCCACTGACAAAGACATGATCAGTCTATAATTGTAATGGTAGGTTTATTTGAACAGTGAGAGACAGAATAACAAAAAAATCCAGAAAAACCCATGTCAAAAATGTTATAAATTGATTTGCATTTTAATGAGGGAAATAAGTATTTGACCCCTCTGCAAAACATGACTTTGTACTTTGTGACAAAACCCTTGTTGGCAATCACAGAGGTCAGACGTTTCTTGTAGTTAGCCACCAGGTTTGCACACATCTCAGGAGGGATTTTGTTCCACTCCTCTTTGCAGATCTTCTCCAAGTCATTAAGGTTTCGAGGCTGACGTTTGGCAACTCGAACCTTCAGCTCCCTCCACATATTTTCTATGGGATTAAAGTCTGGAGACTGGCTAGGCCACTCCAGGACCTTAATGTGCTTCTTCTTGAGCCACTCCTTTGTTGCCTTGGCCGTGTGTTTTGGGTCATTGTCATGCTGGAATACCCATCCACGACCCATTTTCAATGCCCTGGCTGAGGGAAGGAGGTTGTCACCCAAGATTTGACGGTTCATGGCCCCGTCCATCGTCCCTTTGATGCGGTGAAGTTGTCCTGTCCCCTTAGCAGAAAAACACCCCCAAAGCATAATGTTTCCACCTCCATGGTTGACATTTACATTTACGTCATTTTGCAGACGCTCTTATCCAGAGCGACTTACAAATTGGTGCATTCACCTTATAGCCAGTGACAGTGGGGATGGTGTTCTTGGGGTCATAGGCAGCATTCCTCCTCCTCAAAACATGGCGAGTTGAGTTGATGCCAAAGAGCTCGATGTTGGTCTCATCTGACCACAACACTTTCACCCAGTTCTCCTCTGAATCATTCAGATGTTCATTGGCAAACTTCAGACGGCCCTGTATATGTGCTTTCTTGAGCAGGGGGACCTTGCGGGCGCTGCAGGATTTCAGTCATTCACGGCGTAGTGTGTTACCAATTGTTTTCTTGGTGACTATGGTCCCAGCTGCCTTGAGATCATTGACAAGATCCTCCCGTGTAGTTCTGGGCTGATTCCTCACCGTTCTCATGATCATTGCAACTCCACGAGGTGAGATCTTGCATGGAGCCCCAGGCCGAGGGAGATTGACAGTTTTTTTGTGTTTCTTCCATTTGCGAATAATCGCACCAACTGTTGTCTCACCAAGCTGCTTGCCGATGATGTTGTAGCCCATTCCAGCCTTGTGTAGGTCTACAATCTTGTCCCTGACATCCTTGGAGAGCTCTTTGGTCTTGGCCATGGTGGAGAGTTTGGAATCTGATTGACTGATTGCTTCTGTGGACAGGTGTCTTTTATACAGGTAACAAGCTGAGATTAGGAGCATTCCCTGATAATTTCTTTGTCAGTGGGCAAACGTACAAAATCAGCAGGGGATCAAATACTTTTTTCCCTCACTGTATATATATTTTTTAATGGTTTTCTGAGACATACAGTACCGTTCAAAAGTTCATTCAAGGGTTTTTCTTTATTTTTACTATTACTACATTGTAGAATAATAGTGAAGACATCAAAACGATGAAATAACACATATGGAATCATGTAGTAACCAAAAAAAGTGTTAAACAAATAAAAATATATTTGAGATTCTTCAAAGTAGCCACGCTTTGCCTTGATGACAGCTTTGCACACTCTTGGCATTCTCTCAACCAGCTTCATGAGGAATGCTTTTCAAACAGAGTTCCCACATATGCTGAGCACGCTGCGTTTCCTTCACTCTGTGGTCCAACTCATCCCAAACCATCTTAATTGGGTTGAGGTTGTGTGATTATGGAGGCCAGGTCATCTGATGTAGCACTCAATCACTCTCTTTCTTGGTCAAATAGCCCTTACAGAGCCTTGAGGTGTGTTTTGGGTCATTGTCCTGTTGAAAAACAAATGACAGTCCCACTAAGCACAAACCTGATGGGATGGCGTATTGCTGCAGAATGCAGTGGTAGCCATGCTGGTTAAGTGTGCCTTGGATTCTAAATAAATCACAGACAGTGTCACCAGTACAGCATCCCCACACCATCACACCTCCTCCTCCATGCTTCACGGTGGTAACCACACATGCGGAGATCATCCGTTCACCTACTCTGCGTCTCACAAAGACACAAAATCTCAAATTTGGACTCATCAGACCAAAGGACAGATTTCCACCGGTCTAATGTCCATTGCTTGTGTTTATTGGCCCTAGCAAGTCTCTTCCTATTATTGGTGTTTAGTAGTGGTTTCTTTGCAGCAATTCGACCATGAAGACCTGATTCACACAGTCTCCTCTGAACAGTTGATGTGAGATGTGCCTGTTACTTGAACTCTGTGAAGCAATTATTTTGGCTGCAATCTGAGGTGCAGTTAACTCTAACGAATTTATCCGCTGCAGCAGAGGTAACTCTGGGTCTTCCTTTCCTGTGGCGGTCCTCATGAGACCCAGTTTCATCATAGCGCTTGATGGTTTTTGCGACTGCACTTGAAGAAACTTTCAAAGTTCTTGAAATTTTCCGGATTGACTGATCTTCATGTCTTAAAGTAATGATGGACTGTGTTTTCTCTTTGCTTATTTGAGCTGTTCTTGCCATAATATGGACTTGGTCTTTTTCCAAATAGAGCTATCTTCTGTATACCACCCCTACCTTGTCACAACACAACTGATTGGCTCAAACGCATTAAGAAGGAAAAAAATTACACAAATTAACTTTTAATTGAAATGGATTTCAGGTGACTACCTTGTGAAGCTGGTTGTGAGAATGCCAAGAGTGTGCAAAGCTGTCATCAAGGCAAAGGGTGGCTACTTTGAAGAATCTCAAATATATTTTGATTTGTTTAACACTTATTTGGTAACTACATGATTCCATATATGTTATTTCATAGTTTTGATATCTTCACGATTATTCTACAATGTAGAAAATAGTAAAAATAAAGAAAAACCCTGGAATGAGTAGGTGTCTCCAAACTTTTGACTGGTACTGTATTCAAAATACTTTCAAATATTATTTGTTTTTCTGAAACCTGTACTTGAATATCAAGTTGTTGTTGTGCATTAACCTTTTCTGGGAAGTCACTGAAAACATATAGTATTTCACAACAAAACAGAAGGCGTATTATTTCATTCCGGTGTGTGACTGACCTGGAACTCTTCTCGTAGCTGGGAGGAGTTGCTCTGAGAGTCCACCCGCAGCATGTCTTTGTAGGTGAGGGCAAACTCATTCACCAAGATGGCCGTCTCTCCACACAGACAAGCCTCCAGGATGGCATCATGGATGAATATGTACTGCTCCTGCAGAGAGAGAAAGGGGGGAGAGAGAGGGGGGTGTGGAGAGAGAGAGAGAGAAAGGGGGGAGAGAGAGGGGGGTATGGAGAGAGAGCGAGAGAGAGCGAGAGAGCGAGAGAGCGAGAGAGAACAACAGAACAGAGAGAGTAAGAACATGAAGAACATAGGATGATATCACAAAGAAAGAGTACGAGGTGTGGAGGGGTGGCGAGAGAGAAATCTCACTACCTGCCATGATGTGAATTAAACATAAGCTATAATATTGTACATCAAAGAGCGGTGGGAGACTGAATAAATACGTCTAAATAAACAAACACTTGCAGTGTATATATTTAATTAGAGCACCCCTGCAAATAACTACAAATGTAATAAACAGCTAAACCAATATTGGATTTACATAATAAGGTTAAGATATGCTATATCATCGAAAGAAAAGCCACGTGATTCTGCGAGGCTCTGAGACAATGTAAGCCTTCGCATCTCGGAAACCATCGACCTATACACAAGTCCCCGTGGGGGAGCTAGGCTAAAATAATCCCCTCACTCTCTCTGAGTTCCCCAAACACAATACAGGAGACCAGAGCGGTGTGACTCCTTTTATCTTCCCCCACTGAAATGTACTGTAGGTTGGGATGCTAGATTGGGCGGGTGGCCAGCCCACTCACCTCTGTCTGGATCATGTTAATGCGTCGTGAGCAGAGGGTTTTGACACAGTTGTAGATGTCCACCACGCCCTCACACTCGGCCATGTCCAGCATGACGTCCAGCACGATGTAGCAGCCTGTGCGTCCTGCCCCCACACTGACACAGGGAGAACAACATGTCACTCTCACTGACCTTTGACCCTTTAGGATAAGCCTTCACATACAATACTGTAATAACAGCATTCAGATAAGGGTCGAAAGCAACTCTTGGCTCTCTTTCCTTGGGTGACATTAAAATAATACAATCAGGGCTCATAATGAATGTAAAACTGATTATAATGTTGTCATTTAAACCAGTTTTGCCCACTGGGACTAAGCATTAAAGCTTTGAAAACACAAAGTAGTAATGGTTGCATGAGCATTGACAGCTAGCAGGAAGTGGTGTAGTGCAGTGTGCATTGACCTGCAGTGGACGACCACAGGTCCGGCATCGTGGGGCGTGGATGCTTTGATCCGCCGTATGAAGGCCAGCAGGCCTGTGGCGTGGTAGGGAACCCCATGATCCGGCCAGGACGTGAAGTGGAACTGACGCACCTCGTGTTTAGCTGAGTAGCCCCTCTGTGGAAACACAGCATCAGAAGAAGAATAAAAAGAAGATTACATGAGTTACAGAATCTACACATAATACCCATAATGACAAAGTGAAAACATGTTTTTAGAAATGTTAGCAAATGTATTGAAAATGCAAAACAGATATCTAATTTACATAAGTATTCACACCCCTGTCAATACTTTGTAGGAGCACCTTTGGCAGTGATTACAGGTGTGAGTTTTTCTGGGTAAGTCTCTAAGAGCTTTGCACACTTGGATTGTGCAACATTTGCCCATTATTCTTTTCAAAATTCTTCAAGCTCTGTCAAATTGGTTGTTGATCATTGCTAGACAACCATTTTCAGGTCTTGCCATAGATTTTCAAGTAGATTTAAGTCAAAACTGTAACACTGCCACTCAGGAACATTCACTGCCTTCTTGGTAAGCAACTCCAGTGTAGATTTGGCCATTTGTTTTAGCTTTGTATTTGTATTTAGTATGGATCCCCATTAGCTGCTACCAAGGTGACAACAACTCTTCCTGGAGTCCAGCAAAATTAAGGCAGTTATACAATTTTAAAAACATAACAGTACATTCACAGATTTCACAACACACTGTGTGCCCTCAGGCCCCTACTCCACCACAACCACATATCTACAATACAAAATCCATGTGTACAGTGGCTTGCAAAAGTATTCACCCACCTTGGTATTTTTCCTATTTTGTTGCCTTACAACCTTGAATTAAAATGGATTTTGGGGGGGTTTGTATCATTTGATATACACAACATGCCTACCACTTTGAAGATGCAAAATATTTTTCTTGTGAAACAAACAAGAAATTAGACAAAAAAAACAGAAAACCTGAGCGTGCATAACTATTCACCCCCCCAAAGTTAATACTTTGTAGACCAAATTTTTGCAGGTATTACAGCTGCAAGTCTCTTGGGGTATGTCTATATGAGCTTGGCACATCTAGCAACTGGGATTTTTGCCCATTATTCAAGGCAAAACTGCTCCAGCTCCTTCAAGTTGGATGGGTTCCGCTGGTGTACAGCAATCTTTAAGTCATACCACAGATTCTCAATTGGATTGAGGTCTGGGCTTTGACTAGGCCATTCCAAGACATTTAAATGTTTCCCCTTAAACCACTTGAGTGTTGCTTTAGCAGTATGCTTAGGGTCATTGTCCTGCTGGAAGGTGAAACTCCATCCCAGTCTCAAATCTCTGGAAGACTGAAACCGGTTTCCCTCAAGACTTTCCCTGTATTTAGTGCCATCCATCATTCCTTCAGTTCTGAATAGTTTCCCAGTCCCTGCCGATGAAAACCATCCCCACAGCATGATGCTGCCACCACCATGCTTCACTGTGGGGATGGTGTTCTCAGGGTGATGAGGTGTTGGGTTTGCGCCAGAGATAGCGTTTTTCTTGATGGCCAAAAAGCTCAATTTTAGTCTCATCTGACCAGAGTTCCATCTTCCATATGTTTGGGGAGTCTCCCACATGCATTTTGGCGAACACCAAACGTGTTTGCTTATTTTTTCTTTAAGTAATGGCTTTTTTTCTGGCCACTCTTCCGTAAAGCTCAGCTCTGTAGAGTGTACGGCTTAAAGTGGTCCTATGGACAGATACTCCAATCTCCGCTGTGGAGCTTCGCAGCTCCTTCAGGGTTATCTTTGGTCTCATTGTTGCCTTTCTGATTAATGCCCTCCTTGCCTGGTCCGTGAGTTTTGGTGGGCGGGCCTCTCTTGGCAGGTTTGTTGTGGTGCCATATTCTTTCCATTTTTTAATAATGGATTTAATGGTGCTCCGTGGGATGTTCAAAGTTTCTGATATTTTTTTATAACCCAACCCTGATCTGTACTTCTCCACAACTTTGTCCCTGACCTGTTTAGAGAGCTCCTTGGTTTTCATGGTGCCGCTTGCTTGGTGGTGCCCCTTGCTTAGTGGTGTTGCAGACTCTGGGGCCTTTCAGAACAGGTGCATATATACTGAGATCATGTGACAGATCATATGACACAGATTGCACACAGGTGGACTTTATTTAACTAATTATGTGACTTCTGAAGGTAATTGGTTGCACCAGATCTTATTTAGGGGCTTCATAGCAAAGGGGGTGAATACATATGCACGCACCACTTTTCCGTTATTTATTATTTTGATATATTTTTTAACAAGTTATTTTTTACATTTCATTTCTCCAATTTGGACTATTTTGTGTATGTCCATTACATGAAATCCAAATAAAAATATATTTAAATTACAGGTTGTAATGCAACAAAATAGGAAAATACTTTTGCAAGGTACTGTACGTCTGTGTATAGTGCTGTCACAGATCCCCCCGGTACTGCTGCTCATTCCGTTCACCAGCTCCAGAGGTCTACGTCACCGACCTTCTAGGCGTCACTGACCTGGATCATTACCACCAACCCCGGACTGTCTTGTCTCATTACGCACACCTGCTTCCCATTCCCCCTGATTAGTATGTGTATATATGTGCTCTCTGTTCCCCATTGTCCTTGTCGATTATTGTCCCATGTCCGTTGGTCTCGTGAGTACCTGTGCTCTGTTGCATCAGCTTTCGTGCTAAGTGTTAGTGTACATTGTATTATGGTTTACATACCGTGTAATTGTGCACTTGTTATTACGGGTCTCGTCCCGTGTATTTTTTAGAGGTTTACACCTCACTCTTTTCTTTGGGTTACATCCCTGTGTTTTTCATGACGTACCTTATGTTTGGTAGAGAAATAAAAAAAACTATTACGTATTCCTGCGCCTGTCTTCTATCATTATACAACGTGACAAGTGCGTATGTTATCGTGTGTGTGTGCCTGTTTGTGTTGCTTCACAGTCCCCGCTGTTCCATGTTTTTTAAAATCTAATTTCACTGCTTGCATCAGTTACTTGATGTGGAATAGAGTTCTATGTAGTCATGGCTCTATGTAGTACTGTGCGCCTACCATTTCCCATATTCTGTTCTGGACTTGGGGACTGTGAAGAGACCGCTTGTGGGGTATGCATGGGTGTCCGAGCTTTGCCCCAGCAGTTCAAACAGACAGCTCGTTGTATTCAACATGTCAATACCTCTCACAAATACAAGTAGTGATGAAGACAATCTTTCCTCTACTTTGAGCCAGGAGAGATTCACATGCATATTATTGATGTTAGCTCTCTGTGTACATCCAAGGGCCAGCCGTGCTGCCCTATTCTGAGCCAATTGCAATTTTCCTGAGTCCCTTTTCGTGGCACCTGACCACACGACTGAACAGTAGTCCAGGTGCGACAAAACTAGGGCCTGCCTTGTTGATAATGCTGTTAAGAAGGTAGAGCAGCGCTTTATTATGGACAGACTTTTCCCCATTTTAGCTACTGTTGTATCAATATGTTTTGACCTTGGCAGTTTACAATCCAGGGTTACTCCAAGCAGTTTAGTCACCTCCACTTGCTCAATTTCCACATTATTCATTACAAGATTTAGTTCAGGTATTAGTGAATGATTTGTCCCAAATACAATGCTTTTAGTTTTAGAAATATTTAGGACTAACTTATTCCTTGCCACCCACTCTGAAACTAACTGCAGCTCTTTGTTAAGTGTTGCAGTCATTTCAGTCGCTGTAGTAGCTGACGTGTATAGTGTTGAGTCATCCGCATACATAGCCACACTGGCTTTACTCAAAGATAATGTCAAAAGCCGCACAATCTTTTTATCATCAATTTCTCTCAGCCAATCATCAGTCATTTGTGTAAGTGCTGTGCGTGTTGAATGTCCTTCCCTATAAGCATGCTGAAAGTCTGTTGTGAATTTGTTTACTGTAAAATAGCATTGTATCTGGTCAAACACCATTTTTTCCAAACATACTAAGGGTTGGTAACAGGCTGATTGGTCGGCTTTTTGAGCAAGTAAAGGGGGCTTTACTATTCTTGGTTAGTGGAATGACTTTTGCTTCCCTCCAAGCCCGGGGGTACACACATTCTAGTAGGCTTAAATTGAAAATATGGCAAATAGGAGTGGCAATATAGTCCGCTATTAGTAATTTTCTATCCGAGTTGTCAGACCCTGGTGGCTTGTCATTCTTGATAGACAACAATCATTTTTTCACCTCTTCCACACTCACTTTACGGAATTCAAAATTACAATGCTTGTCTTTCATAGTTTGGTCAGATATACTTGGATGTGTAGTGTCAGCGTTTGTTGCTGGCATGTCATGCCTAAGTGTGCTAATCTTGCCAATGAAAAAGTCATTAAAGTATGCAGCAATATCAGTCGGTTTTGTGATGAATGAGCTATGAGATTCAATGAATGATGGAGTTGAGTTTGCTTTTTTCCCCAAAATTTCATTTAAGGTGCTCCAAAGCTTTTTACTATAATTCTTTATGTAATTTACCTTTGTCTCATTGTGTAATTTCTTCTTCTTTTTATTCAGTTTAGTCACATGATTTCTCAATTTGCAATATGTTTGCCAATCGGTTGTGCAGCCAGACTTATTTGTCATTCCTTTTGCCTCATCCCTCTCAACCATACAACTTTTCAATTCCTCATCAAGCCACAGGGATTTAAGTTTTTACAGTCATTTTCTTAATGGGTACAGGCTTATTAGTAACTGGAAAGAGCAATTTCATAAATGTGTCAAGTGCAGTGTCTGTTTGCTCCTCATTACACACCACGGACCAACAAATATTCTTTACATACACAACATAGGAATCACTACAAAACTTATTGTATGACCTCTTATACACTATATCTGGCCCAGCCATTGGAACCTTGGTTTTCCTAGATATGGCAACTATATTGTGATCACTACATCCTATGGATTTGGATACTGCTTTAAATGACATTTCTGCAGCATTAGTAAAGATGTGATCAGTACGTGTTGATAATTTAATTCCTGTGCTGTTTATAACTACCCTGGTAGGTTGACTGATAACCTGAACCAGGTTGCAGGCACTGGTTACAGTTTGAAGCTTTTTCTTGAGTGGGCGGCTTGATGAAAGCCAGTCAATATTTAAAATCACCCAGAAAATATACCTCTCTGTTGATATCACATACATTATCAAGGATTTCACACGTTATCCAGATACTGACTGTTAGCACTTGGTGGTCTATAGCAGCTTCCCACAAGAATGGGCTTTCGGTGAGGCAGATGAACCTGTAGCCATATTACTTCAATAGTATTTAACATGAAATCCTCTAAGTGATGGGTTCTGACTTCTAAACTTGAAATATCCTTATTCATGTTACTGAGGGAGAGAGGAGAAGGCAGAAAGTTTATATTCTGTCAGAACATGTCATTGCTAGATATTAGGTATCCTATGGAGAGAAGGGCCACAGTCTGGTTTCAGTTGTTGGGTTGTAATTTGAAATACTTGCTACACCAGCAGTTAATGGTTATATGTAGGAGGAATGTATATGGTGGGGTCACTGATAAGGGTGGATAGCTGTGGATTAGTGAGGAATGGGGGCCGAGGTCAGGTCAGGTCAGGTCACATGAATGAAGAAGGAACAGTTTATTACCCACATCACTTAACTTCCTGCCTAGCAACAAAGATGTCATGTTTAGAGAAAAGGAGGAGACTCCATCTAAAGTGGGGTATAAATACTTGAGCTGGTGGGAACATGTCTTTGTCTTATGCAGCTGTGTGACCCAGTGGGTGAATAAACTTGGTTTGAGCTTTTACTAGTTGTCCGTTAGTTTTTACTCTGTTTATTTAGAACCTAACAGGAAAGTGGTTCTGAATATAAACAGCAAAACCTCCAGCACTGGCATTTCTGTATTTTCTGTAAATGTTATAAACTTGTATTGCTACTACTGTGTCATCAAAGGTATTATCTAAGTGAGTTTCAGAGATAGTCAGAATATGAATGTCATCTGTTGCTAGCAAATTATTGATTTCATGAACCTTGTTTCTTAAGCTACATATGTTAACGTGGGCTATTTTGAGCACTTCTCTTCCGGGATGTTTACTTGTTTTCATTGCTTTACTGGGAAGCTTAGCAGAAGTAGATATGCTCATGTTATTTATGTTAGTGCAGGGTGAGCTGCACACAGTGGACTTCCTACTAGGTCACACCGCTTCAGTGCTAACAGTATAAATCTGGTTCATAGGCACATGATTACTGCATACAATAGCTTTAGGATCAGCAGAGGCATTCAGGGCAGTTAGAGGGACATAAATTAGGTTACTTACATTGTGTCTACCAATGCCCCTGGTATAATGTACATTTGCTGAAGCATTATGACAACTCAGCATCACAATGGTAGGGATTAACTGAGCTGGGCTTGTGTCATTGATAAGTTATTGTCTCAACGCAGCCTTATAATGCTGTGAAAGGATCCAGGAACGCAAATGATTTGGGTGGATCTCATCCTCCTTTTAAAAATTATTTTGTTTCCAAAAGGTATCGAAGTTGTCAACAAAAGTTAAACCCATTGAGCTGCAATAATCACATAGCCAGTTGTGAAGAGAAATTGTCCTGCTGAAATTGTCCTGCTGAAAGGTGAATTCATCTCCTAATGTCTGGTGTAAGTCGCTCTGGATAAGAGCGTCTGCTAAATGACGTAAATGTAAAGGGTGGAAAGCAGACTGAACCAGGTTTTCCTTTAGGATTTTGCCTGTGCTTAGCTCCACTCCGTTAATTTTTTATACTGAAAAACTCCCCAGTCCTTAACGATTACAAGCATACCCATAACATGATGCAGCCACCAATATGCTTGAAATCCATCCTCAGTTTTCTCCTATCACAGCCATTAAACTCTGTAACTCTTTTAAAATTACCATTGGCATCATGGTGAAATCTCTGCGCGGTTTCCTTCCTCTCTGGCAACTGAGTTAGGAAGGACGCCTGTATCGTTGTAGTGACTGGATGTATTGATACACCATCCAAAGTGTAATTATTAACTTCACCATGCTCAATGGGATATTTAGTTTTTTTTTTTTTTTTTTTTTACCCCTCTACCAATAGATGCCCTTCTTTGCAGGGCATTGGAAAACCTCCCTTGTCTTTGCGGTTGAATCTGTGTTTGAAATTCACTGCTCGACTGAGGGACCTTACAGATAATTGTATGTGTGGGGTACAGAGATGAGGTAGTCATTCGAAATCATGTTAAACGCTATTATTGCACACAGAGTGAGTCCATGCAAAGTATTATGTGACTTGTGGAAATAAATGTTTTATCCTGAACGTCTTTAGGCTTGCCATAACAAGGGGGTTGAATACATATTGACTCAAGACATTTCAGCTTTTCATTTTTTCTAAATGTCAAGATATCCAGCTTAGATCCAGCAACAAACTGACACTATTGTTGAGTACACCTACAGTACGGTACAGCTACAGTGAAGCATGGACTACATGGTCCTGTGGGACTGGAATCCCCATGTGTGTTTTAACTCTCCACCATGGATGTGACACATTAACTACAGCTGCAATCTGACAGCCAGCGCTAGGCTTTACTCTGTGCCTGAGGAGGCTCGTGCTCAATGGGGAGCTAGGCGGCAGACGCATCACTGCAATTTCCTCCTCTGAGCCGAGTTGACAAAGTAAAGCAAAGATTTGAAGAGAGAGAGAGAGATAGAGAGAGACCCCCAAAAAAATTTAATCAGAAGACGAGGCGCAGTGAAAACAAACTGTCAACTTCTCCTAAAATCTCTGCTCGATAAGTGCCATACAGTAGTGCTCCCACGGAGAGTGGCGGCAACAGTGAAACGATAATGCTGTGTTTGTGCCACTGTCACTCCGCAGAGTTGCTCTGAGCCGTTCCATGGAGAGACCCTGGCGTTGATTGACAGGATGGCCCACTGAGAGCAACGAACACTTCAAACGCAGGCGCTGTCATCGAAGAAGCAGCAACGCCTCAGCGGTGTGGCAGAGAGCGGGAGTTTAAGTAGCTTGAGTTATTAAATCCTCTCACTGCAGGCATATTTTAATCCGAGGGCCCTCGATGGTCATCGTCTCTGAGTCACATCGGTCTGTACATCAGGAGCTGTTGTTTATTCTAATCGTATTCATGCATCGTCAGGCAGTAAGACACCGTCTACTCAAACCAGTGTACGCCAACTGCTGCTGTCTCTGCAATGTTTATGAGTATTGGGAAGGGGACTGGTACAGGGGCCAACTCAGTAACAAAGGAGAGGAAAGAACCATTGAGCCTGAGTATTATTTCCTACTATCACCTCTCTCTAGTCAGGCTGCTATATGTCAGCCAAGTGCTTTTATCACACAGAGTCAAAGAGGCCTCTGTGGATCCATGTTCTCTGGGTATGATGCAGCCACAACAGAAGCACCTCATAATTGAGACAGATTGAATGCTGGTTCTGTTCAGTTGGACTGATAAACATCACAGACTCTCTATAATAGAATACTGCTTGGAAACGCTGGCTGAAGAAACAATGCCATCATGGTATGTTTGAGCAGTGAAGCCATAAGAAACCAAAATAAGGAAAGAATGTGGGAAAGATCCTTAGTAATAGCTTGGATTTGTCCTGTATAAGTAAAAGCCATGTGATATTGGTCATAGACGTAGACTCAATGTCAAAAATGTGCAGGTACAGAATGGTTGGACTTACCCTCTCCAAGGCAAAAGTACGAACTGTGTACTCTGCCAGTGTTTCCGTCTTCAGCAGTGTGATCTTGATGTCTCCATACATCTCACTGTCATCAGGCCAGTATTTACAGCATTTCACCTGGTCAACAGAGACAAATAACATTTGATAAACGATGCATACTGTGACGAGCACTGAGTATACGAAGAGGCAGGACGCAGACGCAAGGTTTACTTAATGAGAAATCGAAATAACAAAGATAGAGTAAACGATAGGGGTGGTGATGAGAGGATGAGGTGCAGTTGCACTGGAGGTGATTAGGGTGCGTTGGGTTTCCATTCCGGTGTTGCCGAGGTGGTGCGCTCAGACCGGTGGCTCAGTAGACCGGCGAATCACAGCGGGGAGCAATGGGAGGAGACGTGACACATACAATGATAGTCATAGAAATGTGTTTGACATGTGTTTGACCAACCGGTGTTACCTTTTTTTTGTGGGGGTAGATCAGCTTTAATATTGCTGATAGATTGTAACTTCCATCAATGTAATTGTCTGCATCACTTCGAATCCCGCATGTTTTTTCTCGCAAATAAATATATATATATACAGTTGAAGTCGGAAGTTTACATACACCATAGCCAAATACATTTAAACTACGTTTTTCACAATTCCTGACATTTAATCCAAGTAAACATTCCCTGTCTTGGGTCAGTTAGGATCACCACTTTATTTTAAGAATGTGAAACGTCAGAATAATAATAGAGAGAATGATTTATTTCAGCTTTTATTTCTTTCATCACATTCCCAGTGGGTCAGAAGTTTACATACACTCAATTAGTATTTGGTAGCATTGCCTTTAAATTGGTTAACTTGGGTCAAACGTTTTGGGTAGCCTTCCACAAGCTCCCCACAATAAGTTGGGTGAATTTTGGCCCATTCCTCCTGACAGAGCTGGTGTAACAGAGTCAGGTTTTTAGGCCTCCTTGCTCGCACAAGCTTTTTCAGTTCTGCTCACAAATGTTCTATAGGATTGAGGTCAGGGCTTTGTGATGGCCACTCCAATACCTTGACTTTGTTGTCCTTAAGCCATTTTGCCACAATTTTGGAAGTATGCTTGGGGTCATTGTCCATTTGGAAGACCCATTTGCGACCAAGCTTTAACTTCCTAACTGATGTCTTGAGATGTTGCTTCAATTTATCCACATAATTTTCCTTCCTCATGATGCCATCTATTTTGTGAAGTGCACCAGTCCCTCCTGCAGCAAAGCACCCCCACAGCATGATGCTGCCACCCCCGTCCTTCACCGTTGGGATGGTGTTCTTCGGTTTGCAAGAACCCCCTTTTTCCTCCAAACATTACAATGGTCATTATGGCCAAACAGTTATATTTTTGTTTCATCAGACCAGAGGACATTTCTCCAAAAAGTACGATCTTTGTCCCCATGTGCAGTTGCAAACCGTAGTCTGGCTTTTTTATGGCGGTTTTGGAGTAGTGGCTTCTTCCTTGCTGAGCGGCCTTTCAAGTTATGTTGATATAGGACTTGTTTTACTGTGGATATACAGTGGGGAAAAAAAGTATTTAGTCAGCCACCAATTGTGCAAGTTCTCCCACTTAAAAAGATGAGAGAGGCCTGTAATTTTCATCATAGGTACACGTCAACTATGACATACAAAATGAGAAAAAAAAATCCAGAAAATCACATTGTAGGATTTTTTATGAATTTATTAGCAAATTATGGTGGAAAATAAGTATTTGGTCAATAACAAAAGTTTCTCAATACTTTGTTATATACCCTTTGTTGGAAATGACACAGGTCAAACGTTTTCTGTAAGTCTTCACAAGGTTTTCACACACTGTTGCTGGTATTTTGGCCCATTCCCCATGCAGATCTCCTCTAGAGCAGTGATGTTTTGGGGCTGTCGCTGGGCAACACGGACTTTCAACTCCCTCCAAAGATTTTCTATGGGGTTGAGATCTGGAGACTGGCTAGGCCACTCCAGGACCTTGAAATGTTTCTTACGAAGCCACTCCTTCGTTGCCCGGGCGGTGTGTTTGGGATCATTGTCATGCTGAAAGACCAAGCCATGTTTCATGTTCAATGCCCTTGCTGATGGAAGGAGGTTTTCACTCAAAATCTCATGATACATGGCCCCATTCATTCTTTCCTTTACACGGATCAGTCGTCCTGGCCCCTTTGCAGAAAAACAGCCCCAAAGCATGATGTTTCCACCCCCATGCTTCACAGTAGGTATGGTGTTCTTTGGATGCAACTCAGCATTCATTGTCCTCCAAACACGACGAGTTGAGTTTTTACCAAAAAGTTATATTTTGGTTTTATCTGACCATATGACATTCTCCCAATCCTCTTCTGGATCATCCAAATGCACTCTAGCAAACTTCAGACGGGCCTGGACATGCTGGCTTAAGCAGGGGGACACGTCTCGCACTGCAGGATTTGAGTCCCTTGCGGTGTAGTGTGTTACTGATGGTAGGCTTTGTTCCTTTGGTCCCAGCTCTCTGCAGGTCATTCACTAGGTCCCCCCCGTGTGGTTCTGGGATTTTTGCTCACAGTTCTTGTGATCATTTTGACCCCACGGGGTGAGATCTTGCATGGAGCCCCAGATCGAGGGGAGATTATCAGTGGTCTTGTATGTCTTCCATTTCCTAATAATTGCTCCCACAGTTGATTTCTTCAAACCAAGCTGCTTACCTATTGCAGATTCAGTCTTCCCAGCCTGGTGCAGGTCTACAATTTTGTTTCTGGTGTCCTTTGACAGCTCTTTGGTCTTGGCCATAGTGGAGTTTGGAGTGTGACTGTTTGAGGTTGTGGACAGGTGTCTTTTATACTGATAACAAGTTCAAACAGGTGCCATTAATACAGGTAACGAGTGGAGGACAGAGGAGCCTCTTAAAGAAGAAGTTACAGGTCTGTGAGAGCCAGATATCTTGCTTGTTTGTAGGTGACCAAATACTTATTTTCCACCATAATTTGCAAATAAATTCATTAAAAATCCTACAATGCGATTTTCTGGATTTTTTCCCCTCAATTTTTCTGTCATAGTTGACGTGTACCTATGATGAAAATTACAGGCCTCTATCATCTTTTTAAGTGGGAGAACTTGAACAATTGGTGGCTGACTAAATACTTTTTTTCCCCACTGTAGATACTTTTGTACCTGTTTCCTCCAGCATCTTCACAAGGTCCTTTGCTGTTGTTCTGGGATTGATTTTCACTTTTCGCACCAAAGTACTTTCATCTCTAGGAGACAGAACGTGTCTCCTTCCTGAGCGGTATGACGGCTGCGTGGTCCCATGGTGTTTATACTTGCGTACTATTGTTTGTACAGATGAACGTGGTACCTTCAGGCGTTTGGAAATTGCTCCCAAGGATGAACCAGGCTTCTTAAAGAAAAACTAACAGGTCTGTGAGTGCCGGAATTCTTACTGGTTGGTAGGTGATCAAATACTTATGTCATGCAATAAAATGCAAATTAATTACTTAAAAATCATACAATGTGATTCCGTCTCTCACAGTTGAAGTGTACCTATGATACAAATTACAGACCTCTACATGCTTTGTAAGTAGGAAAACCTGCAAAATTGGCAGTGTATCAAACACTTGTTCTCCCCACTGTACATACATATACACATACATACATATAAAAAACATATATATATATATATATATATATATATATATATACATATACATATACATATATATATATATATATATATATATATATATATATATATACACAGTGGTAAAAAAAAAGTATTTAGTCAGCCACCAATTGTGCAAGTTCTCCCACTTAAAAAGATGAGAGAGGCCTGTAATTTTCATCATAGGTACACGTCAACTATGACAGACAAATTGAGGAAAAAAAATCCAGAAAATCACATTGTAGGATTTTTAATGAATTGATTTGCAAATTATGGTGGAAAATAAGTATTTGGTCACCTACAAACAAGCAAGATTTCTGGCTCTCACAGACCTGTAACTTCTTCTTTAAGAGGCTCCTCTGTCCTCCACTCGTTACCTGTATTAATGGCACCTGTTTGAACTTGTTATCAGTATAAAAGACACCTGTCCACAACCTCAAACAGTCACACTCCAAACTCCACTATGGCCAAGACCAAAGAGCTGTCAAAGGACACCAGAAACAAAATTGTAGACCTGCACCAGGCTGGGAAGACTGAATCTGCAATAGGTAAGCAGCTTGGTTTGAAGAAATCAACTGTGGGAGCAATTATTAGGAAATGGAAGACATACAAGACCACTGATAATCTCCCTCGATCTGGGGCTCCACGCAAGATCTCACACCGTGGGGTAAAAAATCACAAGAACGGTGAGCAAAAATCCCAGAACCACACGTGGGGACCTAGTGAATGACCTGCAGAGAGCTGGGACCAAAGTAACAAAGCCTACCATCAGTAACACACTACGCCGCCAGGGACTCAAATCCTGCAGTGCCAGACGTGTCCCCCTGCTTAAGCCAGTACATGTCCAGGCCCGTCTGAAGTTAGCTAGAGTGCATTTGGATGATCCAGAAGAGGATTGGGAGAATGTCATATGGTCAGATGAAACCAAAATATAACTTTTTGGTAAAAACTCAACTCGTCGTGTTTGAAGGACAAAGAATGCTGAGTTGCATCCAAAGAACACCATACCTACTGTGAAGCATGGGGGTGGAAACATCATGCTTTGGGGCTGTTTTTCTGCAAAGGGACCAGGACGACTGAACCGTGTAAGGGAAAGAATGAATGGGGCCATGTATCGTGAGATTTTGAGTGAAAACCTCCTTCCATCAGCAAGGGGATTGAAGATGAAACTTGGCTGGGTCTTTCAGCATGACAATGATCCCAAACACACCGCCCGGGCAACGAAGGAGTAGCTTCGTAAGAAGCATTTCAAGGTCCTGGAGTGGCCTAGCCAGTCTCCAGATCTCAACCCCATAGAAAATCTTTGGAGGGAGTTGAAAGTCAGTGTTGCCCAGCGACAGCCCCAAAACATCACTGCTCTAGAGGAGATCTGCATGGAGGAATGGGCCAAAATACCAGCAACAGTGTGTGAAAACCTTGTGAAGACTTACAGAAAACGTTTGACCTGTGTCATTGCCAACAAAGGGTATATAACAAAGTATTGAGAAACTTTTGTTATTGACCAAATACTTATTTTCCACCATAATTTGCAAATAAATTCATTAAAAATCCTACAATGTGATTTTCTGGATTTTTTTTCCTCATTTTGCCTGTCATAGTTGACGTGTACCTATGATGAAAATTACTGGCCTCTCTCATCTTTTTAAGTGGGAGAACTTGCACAATTGGTGGCTGACTAAATACTTTTTTCCCCCACTGTATGTAAACTGGGATAATACTAAAGAGTTAATCAGGGGGATTTTTCCACAAATAGACAGGTTTTTACCTTTCCATGGTAGCAAGATCTTGTCTATTTTTGCTAACTTTCTATTAAAATGTACTGGAGTGAGATCATTTATTTCATTTGGGATATGTATTCCGAGTATATCCACATCACCAGCAGACCATTTTAATGGTAAACTACATTGTAATGTACATTTTTTATTTTTTTGTGATCCAATACGTAATATAGTACATTTGTCATAATTTGGTTGTAATCCAGAGAGGTTAGAAAATGTATCTCGATCCTCTTTGAGGCTGTGGAGGGATTCAAGTTGTGGATTTAAAAGAAAACATGAATCATCAGCGTACAATGACACCTTTGTTTTTAAGCCCAGGATTTCTAATCCCTTGATATTATTGTTGGATCTGATTTTAATAGCTAACATTTCGATGGCCTGTAACGATCCCGGCAGTCTGAGTCGGTTCCTGTCTGTGTACTAGTTTTTCTGCTCGGGATCTCCAGTTTCCCGAGGGTTCTGGAACGCTCCCTGCCTGGTTGCCGGGCAACGTTGCTAGGCGGGAGCTCTCTTGATTTCCGCACCTGCATCCCATCAGCAATCTGCACACCTGGTCCTGATCATCACCCTTCTTAGGCTCTGGCCTAACATCCATTCCCTGCCGGATCGTTAGCCATGAACAGTATGTTTGTCCGTGTATCAGCCTTGGAACTTCTAGCGTTAGTTTTGTTGTTTTGCACCTTTTTGACTTGCTGTATACTTACCTCCGTTTTGTTCTATCTGCAGTCACTCACCCGGAACCTTCACCCAACCTCTGCCTGATGGTCGGCGGCTGCCGAGCCATTACTGGACCTACCACTGCACCCTCAACAACCCATCCACGCCACCCGCTCTGTTCCCTGGATTATTCAGCCTCACTCGTGGATCTATTAAATAAACACTCACCTTTGTTTCAATTTACCTTGTCCTGGTCTGCTTCTGGGTTCTGGCTTAGTAAACCGTGACAGAACGATCCGGCCAGTAATGAACCCAGCGGACCTGGACTCTGTTCGCCATGCCATTACCCATCAGGAGAAGATGTTGGGCCATCATAGCACGGAGCTACAGGAGATCGCGTTGGCAGTTCGGAACCTTTCTACCGGTCTGACGGAGGTCCAGAACCAGCGCAAGTTTCCGGTGGAGGATCCACTACCGGTTTCACCCATCTCGCCTGCCGCTTCTGGAGCTGTGTCCTTCCGTGAGCCCAAGGTTCCGACGCCGGATAAATATGAGGGGGAGCTGGGAAGATGCCATTCTTTCCTTATGCAGTGTGGGTTAGTGTTCGATCTACAGCCCTACTCTTATGCCACAGACAAGGCTAGGATAGCCTTTGTGATTGAGTTGCTGCGTGGTCGAGCGCTGGAGTGGGCTTCAGCCGTTTGGGAACGACAAGACCCCTGCATGGCTTCATACCAGGGGTTCACGGCCGAGATGAGGAAGCTCTTCGACCATTCCGTCCGAGGGAGGGGACGCAGCTAGGCGCCTGTTTTCGCTTCGCCAAGGAACTCGCAGCGTGGCCGACTTCGTGATCGAGTTCAAGACGTTGGCTGTGGAGAGTGGGTGGAATGAGGAGTCTCTGCAAGCGGCCTTTTACCAGGGTCTGTCGGAGCAGCTCAAGGATGAGTTGATCTCCTATCCGAGCCTAGTGACCTGGACAGCTTGGTAGCCTTGTCTATTCGGGTGGATAATCGAGTCCGAGAGCGAAGGAGGGAGAAGCAATGGGTTCCGTCCAATCGATCAGCTTCTCAGGTTCCAGTCGGGTCGGGGATTGGACCAGAATACGTCGATCATCGTCCACCACACAGGATTAGTGGAGAGGTCCGGTCTCCCGATTCTGAACCAATGCAAGTAGGGCGGCACGGGTTAACCGAGGAGGAATGCCAACTCAGACGTAGGACTAACTGTTGCCTCTACTGTGGTGGTTCGGGACATTACCTCGCCACCTGTTCCCGGCGGTCGTCAAACTGCGCGGCTCGCTAAAGTTGGGAGGACTTGTAGCGAGCCAGTTTCGACCTCTCAATACCTCTGTCAGACCCCGTTTCCCGGCTACCCTTATGAACAGGAATCAGAGCTTAGCGATTAACGCTTTTATCGATTCAGGTGCCGATGGAAGCTTTCTTGATGCCGAGTTGGTGGAACAGCTGGGGCTTTCCAAGGAGCAATTGCCGGAAGCCATTGAAGCGACCACTCTGAACGGCAGTAGTCTGGCACGTATCACGATGAGGACTGAACCGGTTAAGATGCTGTTGTCGGGGAATCATTCGGAGATGATTTCATTCTTCATTCTGCCGTCTTCCCATGTTCCTCTGGTCCTTGGATACCCCTGGCTGAAGGAACACAATCCCACGTTCGATTGGGTGACGGGCAAGGTAACGAGTTGGAGCCTTGATTGTCATGCTAACTGTCTCAATACTGCCTGTTCCCATTCGGTTCCCAGTCAGGTGATTGAGGCTAAACCCCCAGATTTGTCCCTGGTTCCCGAGACATATCACGATTTGGGGGAAGTGTTCAGTAAGCAGAAGGCTCTGTCACTCCCTCCCCACCGACCATATGATTGTGCCATCAACCTGTTCCCTGGAGCTGTCTACCCCAAGGGAAGGTTATACAGTATCTCCCGACCTGAACGTGAGGCTTTGGAGACCTACATCAAGGAGTCCCTAGCTGCTGGTCTCGTTCGTCCCTCGTCATCACCCCTGGGGGCAGGATTCTTCTTTGTGGGTAAGAAAGATGGCTCTCTTCGACCGTGTATTGATTATCGGGGGTTGAATGACATCACGGTCAAGAACAAGTATCCCCTGCCCTTGATGAGTTCTGCCTTCGACTCCTTACAGGGTGCTACGGTGTTCACCAAGCTAGACCTACGCAATGCGTATCACATGGTCCGGATCAGAGAGGGGGGACGAGTGGTTGACGGGTTTCAATACACCGATGGGTCACTTCGAGTATCAGGTGATGCCGTTTGGACTGACCAATGCTCCAGCGGTATTCCAGAGTATGGTGAACGACGTCCTGAGAGATATGATCGGTCTCTTTGTGTTTGTTTACCTGGATGACATTCTGATCTTCTCGAAGGAACCTTCCGACCACGTCCAGCATGTCCGGCAGGTTCTGCAGCGATTGTTGGAGAATCGCCTGTTCGTGAAGGCCGAGAAGTGCGAGTTTCACGCCCACACGACATCCTTTCTCGGGTACATCATCTCCAGGGGAGAGATTAGGATGGACCAGGAGAAGGTTAGAGCGGTTCTGGAATGGGCCCAGCCCGGTACGAGATTGCAGCTCCAGAGATTTTTGGGGTTTGCGAATTTCTACCGCAGATTCATCCGGGATTACAGCCGTGTGGCCGCTCCGTTAACTGCCTTGACTTCCAGTATCAGGACCTTCAAGTGGAATCCGGAGGCGGATCGAGCGTTTCTGGATTTGAAGAGGCGATTCACCAACGCACCGATTCTCTCTCAACCGGACACGGCCCGTCAGTTCGTCGTTGAAGTGGACGCGCGTCTGATGTGGGAGTTGGCGCCATCCTGTCGCAGCGATGCTCCACGGACAGTAAACTCCATCCCTGCGCCTACTACTCTCGTCGCCTTTCGCCTGCGGAGAGGAACTACGATGTGGGTAACCGGGAGCTTCTCGCGGTGAAACTTGCCTTGGAGGAGTGGCGCCACTGGTTGGAGGGGGCGGAGCAACCGTTTATTGTCTGGACTGACCACAAGAATCTTGCTTACGTGCAATCGGCTAGACGTCTCAACTCCCGTCAGGCCAGGTGGGCGTTGTTTTTCGGACGATTCAATTTTTCCCTGACGTTCCGACCTGGATCTAAGAACGGCAAGGCGGACGCCTTGTCCCGGATGTTCTCCAAGACGGAAGAGAGTGGGTCCAAGACCGAGACAATTCTCCCCCGGAACTGCGTCGTGGGAGCAGTTACGTGGAAGATTGAGGAGGAGGTGATGGCGGCCCTTCGGACGCAGCCCGGTCCCGGTAACGGTCCACCCGGTCGGTTGTTTGTGCCTGAGTCGGTTCGTCCTGCTGTCCTCAAATGGTCCCACGCCAGCAAGATGGCTTGTCACCCTGGCGTGGCTCGGACGATGGCGTTTCTTCGCAGACGTTTTTGGTGGCCTGCCATGGCCGAGGATACTCGGGGTTTTGTTGCTGCCTGCCCAGTGTGTGCGCAGAATAAGAGTACCAATCGGCCCAGCTCTGGACTACTTCACCCCCCTTCCTATTCCCCGGCGACCATGGTCGCATCTGGCCCTGGACTTTGTCACTGGGTTGCCCGCTTCTGAGGGGAACATGGTCGTTCTGACTATCGTGGACAGATTCAGCAAGTTCGCCCACTTTGTGCCTATTGCCAAGCTTCCCTCTGCCTCGGAGACGTCCGAGATCCTGGTTAGGGAGGTTTTCAGGGTCCACGGTTTGCCCAGTGATATCGTTTCCGACCGTGGCCCTCAGTTTACCTCTGCTGTCTGGAAGTCCTTCTGTTTGGCCATTGGAGCTACAGTCAGCCTCACATCTGGTTTTCACCCCCAATCTAATGGTCAGGCGGAGAGAGCCAACCAGAAGATGGAATCCACGCTACGCTGCCTTGTCTCCTCCAACCCCACCTCCTGGGTCTCTCAGTTGCCTTGGGTTGAGTATGCCCACAATACTCTCCCTACATCTGCCACTGGGATGTCTCCCTTCCAGTGCCTGTATGGCTACCAACCTCCCTTGTTCCCTTCTCAGGAGAAGGAGCTCTCAGTGCCCTCTGTTCAGGCCCATATTCGCCGTTGCCACCGGACCTGGCATCGGGCCAGAAAGGCACTCCTTAGAGTTTCGGACCGGTATCAGCTCCAGGCGAATCGTCGCCGGATCCCCGCTCCCACCTATACCATCGGAGATAGGGTCTGGTTGGCCACACGGGATCTTCCTTTACGGACTGAGTCTAGGAAGTTGTTACCGAAGTTCATTGGTCCGTTTGTGGTGGAGAAGGTGATCAATCCGGTTGCAGTTCGACTCAAACTACCGAGAACGCTCAGAGTCCATCCCACTTTTCATGTCTCCTGCCTCAAGCCTGTTCTCCTCAGTCCTCTGTTGCCTCCTCCGCCTCCTCCTCCTCCTCCTCGGATGATCGGAGGTGGTCCTGCCTACACGGTGCGACGCATCATGGATTCCAGACGGCGGGGCCGGGGTTTCCAGTATCTCGTGGACTGGGAGGGGTATGGTCCTGAAGAGAGGAGTTGGATTCCGCGGCGACAGATCCTAGATGCTGACCTCATTCGTGACTTCTACCGCCTCCATCCTGGCGCTCCGGGAGTCCGCCCGGTGGCGTTCGTCGGAGGGGGGGTACTGTAACGATCCCGGCAGTCTGAGTCGGTTCCTGTCTGTGTACTAGTTTTTCTGCTCGGGATCTCCAGTTTCCCGAGGGTTCTGGAACGCTCCCTGCCTGGTTGCCGGGCAACGTTGCTAGGCGGGAGCTCTCTTGATTTCCGCACCTGCATCCCATCAGCAATCTGCACACCTGGTCCTGATCATCACCCTTCTTAGGCTCTGGCCTAACATCCATTCCCTGCCGGATCGTTAGCCATGAACAGTATGTTTGTCCGTGTATCAGCCTTGGAACTTCTAGCGTTAGTTTTGTTGTTTTGCACCTTTTTGACTTGCTGTATACTTACCTCCGTTTTGTTCTATCTGCAGTCACTCACCCGGAACCTTCACCCAACCTCTGCCTGATGGTCGGCGGCTGCCGAGCCATTACTGGACCTACCACTGCACCCTCAACAACCCATCCACGCCACCCGCTCTGTTCCCTGGATTATTCAGCCTCACTCGTGGATCTATTAAATAAACACTCACCTTTGTTTCAATTTACCTTGTCCTGGTCTGCTTCTGGGTTCTGGCTTAGTAAACCGTGACATGGCCATAATAAATAGATATGCCGATAGTGGACAACCTTGTTTTACTCCTCTTGACAGTTTGTTACTTGTTGGTGAATGATGTTACCTACTGCTCAGCATGAAATACATTTAAGGAAAGAAGACACAGAACAATTATACTTAAATTCAGCTCCAAACAAAATCAACCAGTTCTTCCATAGATAGAGGAGGTAACTATAATAGTCTTTAATGATGGGGAACATAATATCTAGAACTGGGCCACCACTAATGTTTTCCATTAAGGATGGATGTACTGATATTGATATAAACAATGTGTCATCCTGACCACTGTGTCCTATGTTTATGACTTCAGAATAAAATTCTGGGACCCTTACTATAGCGTTTACATTCTGCTGGTGGTTCAATTACTCTAACAATTATGTCTGTCTGAGCAAATAGCAGGGACCTGAATACAGTACAGAGGAAATTAAATTGTGTCCCCCTTTGCACTTATGATTCTGCTGGTAATTGAAGAGCTCTATGAATGGATGGATGGCCGGATGGATGGAATCAATGGTGCCGGGGATAGGTGTGTGAGAGGTGTGTATGAGGAGAGAGGTGTGAGTGTGAGACTCACCCTGCCGACCTCAACCAGTTTAGTGATCATGACGATGCTGAAGCAGTTTTCCTGCCACACCATCCTCCAGAAGTCATACACTGTCTCCTGTTTGGGCCCTATGGGACAGAGGGAAAAACCATCACATCAACCATGTCAGTCAAAAACAGTTTGCTGTACATACAACTTATCAATATGACTAGGACCAGGATTGTTTCCTGACCACGTGACCTGATACTACTGTACTAAGTCACTTTTCTTGGACACAGGATCAAGGCACATGCAGCTATGAAGTACAGTACACCTAGGTTATAAGTACGGCCAAATAGTTTTTCCTGGTCAGGTCACATGCCCTACTGTAATTATAGTTGTGCTGTACAGTGCTTCATAGCAGATTTTTTATTGGTCTGTGCCAACGAACAGTGGCTCAGTATGAGAAGTTTGAGAAGTGACAGGTGAAACAAAAAACAGATGATAAGGCCCCCGAGGTTCAGGAGCCAGTTACATTGATCTGAGGAAGACACTTTAAGAATAGGAAGAACTCGTTTAAAACCAGGAGCACGCATGAGAAGCTCACAGAGAGATGCATTGTTCATTTCTCTCTCTCTCCCTCTCCCTCTCTCTACTCTGAGAGGAGTGTTTGTGAAAGATAAGCGGCAGATGAGACCTTGAGTGACTTTGTTCTGGAGGCCTCATGGGAACTGAAACTCCTGAGTAGCTAGACACATGCTAGGGGAGAGTTCAGTTGACGCTAGGGTGTGTAGCCATCAAATCTACACATCCAAACATGCACGCATGGAAAAACATGCATGCGCACAAAAAGGAAACAGATGTATACATGCGCATTCACGCACGCACGCACCCACAAACACACACACAGTCCGTGCACCCAAACTGCTGCTTAGTACGAGATCACAGGTGTGGATGATTGACAGAGGCAGATCTATATGCTCTTACAGACACACACTCTGTCTCCATGTATCACCCACCCCATGTCACGCAGGGTGAACAGCTATAATTAATGTGGGTTAATAATGTATTACTCATCATGATTAATTCAGTGGCATCAATCACACGGCTGCAGTGGGTTGGCGGGTGACACGTGCAGTCACCTTTTGATTGGATGGAGAGACATTTGAGGTCTGTCTATGTGTCACTGTTGCTAGGTCCTACATGGAAGTTCATTGGGTAGGTTCGTCAACCTCAATTTATCACACAAAAACACACACACAAGCACCCAACTCCAGACATGGCGGGATACTCACCCTGAGTGGCTATGAAGTGGTTGGATCGATGGTAGCCCTGAAAAGGAGAAGAGGGATGACATGCTGAGTAAGCCATCTGTGCCTCAGGCAGCGCTTTAGGGAGAATCTGCCTACAGTTTGGTGTGCATGCTAAATAACCCCTCCCAAAAGCACAGCTTACTAAAGAGTTCCATTGCATGTCAGGCTTTCCCTAAAAGTTGCCATCAACTTCTAAAAGCATGTGCAAATCCCCCCACACAGACGTCACAACACAAACATGGTTACGATATAACAGAATGGGACAACACAAAACTTTGTTTGGCATTGAGAGAGATGAGAGAGAGAGACTATAGTCCCAGCAGTTGTTTGAGTGATTCAGAACATCCACTTTACCCATCCAAATTATGTTTTTTAGAATACTACGCTACTTTTAAGTCCCATAGAAATAGGAATCGGATTTCATTATACAACACAATGCACAAAATAATATGTTCTCCTTGTATTGTTAGAGTTGGTTTACTGCTCCAAAATACTGCATTTAAAAAATTTTTATAGATGCAATGGGATGTAGAGGAAATTTTGCAGTCTTACAGCTAATTTCCTGCAATTCTACACATTTTGCAATAGGGTGGTGAGAAATGTTTGCAGTTTTTATAATGATATCTGAGTGAGACTGACTATCAAAATCAATGGGGGCCCCCGGGCCGGTAATTCAACCATGAAAACAAGTTTAGATAGCTGGCTGCTAAACAAACTTAGCAATGTACAACATTTTAGCTGACATGGGCTAATTGACTTACTATCAGTGAATGAGATAATGAGAAAAATTGCTGATGCACAACCAAATTTCGAAATTGCACTTTGTGTGTTCTACTATTCTAACTCGCAACAGTAAGTTGAGACCCCAACTTTTTGGGTGTGTGGAGGGGGGGGGGGATGCTCTAGATACTGTGTAGATACTGTGCTCAACCAAAAGAGGAAAAAGCATCCTTGAAACAAAGGGATCCACAAAAAATATGTGACTTCTTTCAGGAAACTAGGCATATGTCGTGCATCACTACTTCACAGGAGAGGCATTTGAAGGTAAACTTTTTGGGCAGAAATGCCTTCTGGAACATGTGAACTTTCATCTTTCATGTGCCTTAATAACAAATGTGTATGCCATCTGTAAATACGAATACAATTGTTAAATTACGAGCCTAGTTGGTTTGATTGGCTGAGATAATGGATGGGCTGGACATCCATGTATACGGGTAAGATAGTCTAGCTAGCTACATTTTCAGATATTACACGTTTCAAATTTTTTCACGAAGTCCTTTTCATTTCAAGTTAAAGCATACTGTTAGGTAGCTAACTAACTGGCTGGCTCGCTAGATAATGTTATGTGTATGATCTGTGTAGTAATATTATTCGTATCTCAGAGCCATTTACATTGCTCGTTATAGCCTAATGTTAGCTAGCTAACATTGAACCTGGTTGGTTAGCTATCTGCAGATTCATGCAGGGTAGTAACATTATGAGTTGGGATTATGGTTCATTGTTTAGCTAGCTAGCTACATGTCTAAACAAAAGACTCCACTATGCAAGTAACCATTTCAATAGAATGTTCATGATGTCACTGCAACAACTGTCGGTAGACGTAGCTGGTAAATTCGCTCTGGCTATCTACTCCAATTTCAGAGCACTCTTGTCTGAGTGTGCCAGAGCGCAGAATAACTGACAAATTTACGAACGCTCAACACCCGTTGAATATGACCGGTGTCAGTAAACGTCGTCAAAAAAGCATAATTAAATTGTTGCAGTCACCAACGCTCTGGATAACATAAAAACAGCCTAACCAGCTCTGCTAGGGTGAGTAAAATGGTCAGAGTGAGCTGTTCACTCATGTGTGTGGAATTAGCTAGCAAGCTAGCCAATATTAGCCAGTTAGCTTGGGAGCTTGACTGCTGTTGTTAGGTCAGAATGCTTGGATCAACCCTACTCCTTGGCCAGAGTGTCCAGTGTGCGCTCTGAACGCTCCGAGAGCAAAACACTCTGAATTTACAAACGGACAATCTGACAACGCTCTGAGTTTACGAACTCCCAGGGCGTACTCTGGCACTCCATATTGAATTTACGAATACACCCATAGTATAAACAAGCCTTTAGTCTTGAAATCTTTGGTTGTTTAGTACATGGCCTCACATGTGAATCCTTAAAGAGATGGGCGGGGCTATGGCTTAAGAGGGTGTGAACGATGTTGAATGGGTGTAGACAAAGAAGAGCTCTCCAGTAGGTTTACCAAAACATTCAAGGGGCATTTTCTCAAAAGTGAGGTTAAAAGTTGATCAACTTTCAAAGCAGAATTACTTTCCCATTGTTCCTCAACTGTAGTGTATGATATACCATCTAGCTCTGAGTCTCCACTTTTATCCAATGTAAAAAAACACAATTTCAAATTTTGCTACATAAGACCGAATCGAGACGGCCGGCCACATATATATTCAAAGCCAAAATGATTGCTCAGAAGAAGTTGTACAACTTGCGTGCAGAATGAGTCAACAGAAGACCATTTATATCAAAGAATGTTTGAAAATCTGCCAAAATACCTCCTTATGGTGTAAGTGTTTATGGGTGACGATGTCGTGAAGAGGCGGGGACCACCTCACTGTACAGTAGGCTATAAGAAGAAGTTTGTCGACAGAACATTACTCATTGTTACTTCCCCATAGAAAGACAACTGGCATCTGTTCTGTGTCACACTCAAAAAAAGTGTGAAAATTCGGGTATACCCAGTGAGACACAAAAGGGACAAGTGTGTAATGGAGATGAATGACTGTCACAGTGAAGGGATGCAGTGAGACCCACTACCCACGATTCGCTGTGGCCCTGGGCAGCACATTCAGCATGTCCACGGCATCCACGCACCTCCACCTCAACCGGTCATCGTGGCAACCGTAACCTCCTGAGTTCTGACCTCATGCAAGTACAAGTAATATAACGGCACAGGGACACTTGTCACATGCTGGAGATGACAGGGCATGCCAGTGGGTATGGTGACGATGACAATGACACAGCTCTATATGCTTACAGGTCACACATACAATGGGCCACAAGGCAGTCTCGTCTTCAGCAGATATGTGGTTATCTTTGATTCAGGTATGGTCGAGAAAAGGGTGCCTATTCACATTAACTCTTTCAACGCTTCCAATTTGTTCAATGTGGAACATTATTGCCAGAGTGCAATGGTGCTCTGGTTATTCTACTGCATGATGAGCTACTGACTCGAAGCTTGGCCATGGCTCAGGTGGACATAGAAAGAGACCAACATCTAAGATTCAATGGCAGATAAAAGGAAAAGAGATGGCAACCCCCAGAGTTTCTTCACTCTGCTGTAATCTGAACATTGTGACACCTTGGAGCAGCTTGCTTTGTGCCAACTCTGAACGCGGGCTCCCAAACACTAGACTGAAGAGTTTGAATTTTGAAAGAGGGATGTACTGCATGGGAAAGAGGGGAAAGAAAGGGATGGCAGACAGAAGAAAGAGCGGTGAAGTACTTACTTCCCTGTTAATCCGAATCTACAGGGTCCAAAGTCGAGTAGGTGGGGAAGGTAGTAGAAAAAGAAGAGAGAAGAGATAGAAGCTAGTTAATGAAAGAAGATTGAGAAATCTAAGGAGTTGAAGGTTGCAGACAGGTGGAGAACCTGTATGGAGAGGTGTGCTTGTTTACATACAGTATGTGTGTGTGAGATTGAGTGCGTGTTTTGTGTGCATGCGTGCATTTGTTCATGCATGCGCTGCCATGTGTGTGTATTGCTTTGGACTGTCTCCCTATTTAACAAAGTAGAGGCTCCCATATAGCATTCAGCAGGGTTCACTGTATGTACTACACCACATGACAAACACAGGCAGCTGCCAAGCATGCATATGCATACAGCACAATACTGTATACCCACACACCTACACACACACAGCCACACACACAGCCACGCAGCCAGGCGACGAGTAGCAAAGAGATCAAATCAAATGCTAAAGAGAAAAACAATCTGAGAGTTCGCACTTCTTCAACGTCTACTTTAACAAACAGAAAACACGTTTCAGAGAGAGGATCAACTTTTCCATTTAACCTCTGATGAAATAGTAATGGGCTTTCTACAAGTACTCCTCTTGGCAACGTATTCGTCATTCATCGCCAGGGCTAGCCTTGTCAGGGGCCAACTTGGCACTACAGCGGGTAGCGCCCAAGCATTGAGTGGCATGTCCCTAATGATGCCTGGCCTCCCTGTGCCCTGACACTATAATGGGCGCCCTCACAATGGCTGGAGTCAAAATAGGACGGCCCCATTTTAGCACCCTCTCAAGTGCCCTCTCTATGCTAATGAAGTCCCCTAAAAGCATTTCTCCTCCACATGTCCACTCTCTCTCTATCTCTCCCGGCTAAACGATGTAAAAGGAGTGTTCACCTTTCTGACGAGGCGTTTTAGACAAGTTTGTCTCTTATGATGGAATAATGTGTATTCATGAGTGTACAGTCCAACAAATTGATGATGCATGTTGCTCTACGGGTAACACATTCTAGTTGATGCAGATGGAAACAAAAAGTACAGTGAAGTGAAGGTGAGCAGCCAAAGAGATCATGTCTCAGAGCTGCTCCCCGTTCATCCAGGGGTTGAACAACATCAATCCAGTCTATTCAATTCAGAGGGATTTGGGGGATTTTACAAAGGGCTTTACCACCGGGACTTGGTATTATAATTTAATTTATTGTCTATTAATAGCGTTGGATAAGGGATTGTAGAGATAGTCACCAAACAGACATGGCATCTGGCTGAATGCCAAGAGGAAGGTTTGTGATTGGATAGGGTGGGGGTGGCGGGGGGTGATTGGCGGATGGGGGGTGGAGGCTGGTGTTTCCAGGAACAGGAATAACCTCTCACAGGTAAATCTGGGGCACCGGATTGCGTAGGGCGACACAAAATACTGTGAAATGTATTGTATAAGTAATGACTTGATGTGTTTCCCAGTATAACACTATCATTGGACAGGATTCAGAGCAGAAAGGAAGGTGAGGTGAGACTTACGTCTATGTAGTTGGCGTTGATGTAGTCAGAGTTGGAGTCTCCCAGGAGTGGGTGGAGCTTGACTCTGTGGCGGTCGTCTGGAATGGACACAATGGGAGAATCACATCTCAGCCATGTTTTCAATTACATTACAGTACATCCACACCACATACAACTCAATTAAATAACACATCCATACAATCTTTTTTTGACATTTTATTTAAAATAAGTTAAATATATATATATATATATATATATATACACACTACCGTTCAAAAGTTTGGGATCACTTGGAAATGTCCTTGTTTTCTAAAGAAAAGCAATTTTTTGTCCATAAAAAATTACATTAAATTGATCAGAAATAGTGTAGACATTGTTAATGTTGTAAATGGCTATTGTAGCTGGAAACGGCTGATTTTTAATGGAATATCTATATAGGCGTACAGAGGCCCATTATCAACAACCATCAGTCCTGTGTTCCAATGGCACGTTGTGTTTGCTAATCCAAGTTTATTATTTTTAAAGACTAATTGATCATTAGAAAACCCTTTTGCAATTATGTTAGCACAGCTGAAAACCGTTGTGCTGATTAAAGAATAAATAAAACTGACCTTCTTGAGACTAGTTGAGTATCTGGATCATCAGCAATTGTGGGTTAGATTACAGGATCAAAATTGCCAGAAACAAATAACTTTCTTCTGAAACTCGTCAGTCTATTCTTGTCGTGGGAGGCCCCTGTGCACAACTGAGCAAGAGGACAAATACAGCAGAGTGTCTAGTTTGAGAAACAGACACCTCACAGGTCCTCAACTGGCAGCTTCATTAGCTAGTACACGCAAAACACCAGTCTCAACGTCAACAATGAAGAGGTGACTCTGGGATGCTGGCCTAGGCAGAGTTGCAAAGGAAAAGTCCAGTGTCTGTGTTCTTTTGCCCATCTTAATCTTTTATTTTTATTGGCCAGTCTGAGATATGACTTTTTTGCAACTCTGCCTAGAAGGTCAGCATCCCGAAGTCGCCTCTTCACTATTGACGTTGAGACTGGTGTTTTGTGGGTATTATTTAATGAAGCTGCCAGTTGAGGACCTGTGAGGCGTCTGTTTCTCAAACTCTAATGTATTTGTCCTCTTGCTCAGTTGTGCACCGGGGTCTCCCACTCCTCCTTCTGGTTAGAGCCAGTTTGCGCTGTTCTGTGAAGGGAGTAGTACACAGCGTTGTATGAGATCTTCAGTTTCTTGGCAATTTCTCGCATGGAATAGCTTTCATTTCTCAGAACAAGAATAGACTGATGAGTTTCAGAAGAAAGTTATTTGTTTCTGGCCATTTTAATCCTGTAATCTAACCCACAATTGCTGATGATCCAGATACTCAACAAGTCTCAAGAAGGCCAATTTTATTGCTTCTTTAATCAGCACAACAGTTTTCAGCTGTGCTAACATAATTGCAAAATGGTTTTTCTAATGATCAATTAGCCTTTTAAAATGATAAACTTGGATTAGCAAACACAACGTGCCATTGGAACACAGGACTGATGGTTGCTGATAATGGGCCTATGTACGCCTATGTAGATATTCCATTAAAAATCTGCCGTTTCCAGCTACAATAGCCATTTACAACATTAACAATGTCTACACTGTATTTCTGATCAATTTGATGTTATTTTAATGGACAAAAAAATAGCTTTTCTTTTGAAAACAAGGACATTTCTAAGTGACCCCAAACTTTTGAACGGTAGTGTATATAAACACAACATGCAACAATTTCAAATACTTTTCTAAGTTACAGTTATATACATATAAGGAAATCAGTCAATTGAAATAAATAAATTAGGCCCTAATCTATGGATTTCACATGACTGGGAATACAGATAAGCATCTGTTGGTCCGAGATAACTTAAAAAATATGTAGGGCCGTGGATCAGAAAACCAGTCAGTATCTGGTGTGACTACCATTTGTCTCTTGCAATGCAACACATCTCCGTCGCATAGAGTTGACCAGGCTGTTGATTGTGGCCTGTGGAATGTTGTCCCCTCTTCAATGGCTGTACGAAGCTACTGGTTATTGGCAGAAACTGGAACACGCTGTCGTACATGTCAATCCAGAGCATCCCAAACATCCTCAATGGGTGACATGTCTGATGAGTATGCAGGCCATGGAAGAACTGGGACATTTTCAGCTTTCAGGAATTGTGTACACATCCTTGCGACATGGGGCTATACATTATCATGCTGAAACATGAAGTGATGGGGGCGGATGAATGGCAAGACAATGGGCCTCAGGATCTCGTCACGGTATCTCTGTGCATTCAAATTGCGATCGATAAAATGCAATTGTGTTTGTTTTCCGTAGTTTATGCATGCCATAACATAACCCCACCGCCACCATGGGGTACACGCTGTCTGCCATCTTCCCGGTACAGTTGAAACCAGGATTAATCCGTGAAGAGCACACTTCTCCAGCATGCAAGTGGCCCTCGAAAGTGAGCATTTGCCCACTGAAGTCGGTTACGACGCCGAACTGCAGTCAGGTCAAGACCCTGGTGAGGGCGACGAGTACGCAGATGAGCTTCCCTGAGACGGTTTCTGACAGTTTGTGCAGAAATTATTTGGTTGTGCAAACCCACCGTTTCATCAGCTGTCCGGGTGGCTGGTCTCAGGCAATCCCGCAAGTGAAGAAGTCGGATGTGGAGGTCCTGGGCTGGCATGGTTACACATGCTCTGCGGTTATGAGGCTGGTTGAACGTACTGCCAAATTATCTAAAACGACGTTGGAGGTGGCTAATAGTAGAGAAATTAACATTAAATTATCTGGCAACAGCTCTGGTGGACATTCCTGCAGTCAGCATGTCAATTGCACGCTCCCTCAAAACTTGATGTGTGGCATTGTGTTGTGTGACAAAACTACACATTTTAGAGTGGCCTTTTATTGTCCCCAGCAAATGGTGCACCTGTGTAATGATCATGCTGTTTAATCAGCTTCTTGATATGCCACACCTGTCAGGTAGATGGATTATCTTGGCCAAGGAGAAATGCTCACTAATAGGGATGTAAACAAATTTGTGCACAAAATTTGAGAGAAATATGCTTTTTGTGCATATGGATTTTTTTTTGCCATATTTTATTTCAGGTCATTTCAACATGGGACCAACACTAAGGAAATCAGTCAATTGAAATAAATTCATTAGGCCCTGATCTATGGATTTTACATGACTGGGAATACAGATATGCATCTCTTGATCACAGATAGGGCTGTTGCGATGACCATATTACCGCCACACTGGCAGTCATGAGTCATGACCGCAGTACAATTCCATGTGACTGTTGAGTCACGGTAATCTCATTTTATGCACTCTGGATATGCTTTGGTAGTACCCAACTTGCTAACTACCATCAGGTCCTAATGGCCTGGTACTCAGTGCTAACCACTCTGACATCAATGCAAATGCAATTGAAAATCACATCAATCACATCATCAAAACAGTAGGCCTATAGTACTTTTAAAACTCACCTCACTGTGATGATAAATTTGAAGAAAGAAGTTCTACAGCAGGTTGAAACAATGTAAAACATGGTTGTTGCGGATGTTGTTTCAAAGCCTAACACAACGAAATGGACAGCGCTTTCTAAGGTGATGATTAATTCAAAACAGCCATGGTCTAGCCTATACTCCAAAATTTAACACATTAGAGCAATTGCCTTTGAGGGTGGACTGTATTACTATGCATACTGGATGGCCAGGTTACCTTATGCTACGCTCCAAAATGTATATCCATGACTCTAGGAGAGAATGTATAGCCCTAGGCGATGCTGTTGATTAGCTGATTATGCAGTGTGGTTTACAGTTAGTGAATTTGTATTTGATTTTGAATAGCCTAGTAATAGGGAATGTTTTATATTTTCATAATTCATTGGGTGACATATTACCTTTAGCTATACAGAATATCTCACGTTTCCATAATCTCTTCTCTCTCCTTTATTCCTTTCTCGAGCACGCAGATGGTCTGTCAACTGTTTAGTGATATATGTTTTGTTGTGAAAACATGTTACTATCAATGTTCCCGAACAAATTTCACTTGGTTTCCCAAATTAAGCACTGGATAGCTGCAGGAACAGGGTTGGAGAGCCCATGGCATACAGAGTTTGGGCAGAATATCACCAGTCGGGTAGCGAGAGCAAACAGTGGTTGATGCGTGGAATAAAATAAGTGTTCTTATATTTATTTCTCAAAGCATATGCTCCACTATAAAACTGAAGTATACGTTTGGGAAAGCGCGGCCTCCATTCGTTATTCGAGTGCATGCATATGACATGTATTTTTTCCCCTGCCCCTATTCCTGCCCATTTGATAATGGGCCATTCTAAATCGAAACTAGTTTTACATATTAGTAAAGACAAAATTAAATTGAGAATATAGTCTGATGGGTGAAAATATGATCAATTGATGAGAGAACGGCTGTGCAGCCTGAGGCAAGGAACAGAGCGCAAGCTTTTTTTGCTACTTTCTCAAATAATTAATAGCCTATAGTCACACCATGCAGCCCACATATGTTTTGATTTCTAAGACATTCTAACGTTTGTATCATTCACAACTAAAGTTGCCAAATAACTCTAAATCTAACATATAGGAAATTATCACTTTTAGGCTCAACATAGCCACTTCATATGCTATGTAATGAGAAAAATATCCTTTCCATTTTATTCAGCTAAGTTCAATTATATTCTTCTTACTATAAAATCATATAAAATAAAATAATGCCACGGGACTTATAAGCATATCTTGTCAGCTAAATTAACAAGCCTACAGCCTATGGCACGGAACATAGCCAGATAACATAGGCATACTGTAGGCCAACTCATATTCTGTTCTTCTGAAATACATTTTCTTCATATCATAATGTTTCTTTAGACCTGACTAAAATAAATAATGGATGTATTGTGATGGTGTATATTCAATTGATGTATTATATTTTTAAGCTTTTTGTGCGTATGGAACATTTCTGGGATCTTTTATTTCAGCTCATGAAACATGGGACCAACACTTTACATGTTGCATTTATATTTTTGTTCAGTATATATACAGCACCAGTCAAAAGTTTGGACACACCTACTCATTCAAGGGTTTTTCTTTATTTTTACTATTTTCTACATTGTAAAATAATAGTGAAGACATAAAAACTATGAAATAACACATATGGAATCATGTAGTAACCACATTTTTTTTAAACAAATCAAAATATATTTTATATTTGAGATTCTTCAAAGTAGCCACCCTTTGCCTTGATGACAGCTTTACACACTCTTGGCATTCTCACAACCAGCTTCATAAGGTAGTCACCTGGAATGCATTTCAATTAAAAGTTAATTTGTGTAATTTCTTTCCTTCTTAATATGTTTGAGCCAATCAGTTGTGTTATGACAAGGTAGGGGTGGTATACAGAAGATAGCCCTATTTGGTAAAAGACCAAGTCCATATTATGGCAAGAACAGCTCAAATAAGCAAAGAGAAAACACAGTCCATCATTACTTTAAGACATGAAGGTCAGTCAATCCAGAAAATGTCAATAACTTTTAACGTTTCTTCAAGTGCAGTCGCAAAAACAATAAAGCGCTATGATGAAACTGGCTCTCATGAGGACCACCACAGCAAAGGTTCATTAGAGTTAACTGCACCTCAGATTGCAGCCCAAATAAATGCTTCACATAGTTCAAGTAACAGACACATCTCAACATCAACTGTGTGAATCAGGCCTTCATGGTCAAACTGCTGCAAAGAAACCACTACTAAAGGACACCAATAAGAAGAAGAGACTTGCTTGGGCCAAGAAACACGAGCAATGGAGATTAGACCTGTGGAAATCTGTCCTTTGGTCTGATGAGTCCAAATTTGAGAATTTTGGTTCCAACCGCCGTGTCTTTGTGAGACGCAGAGGTGAACGGATGATCTCCGCATGTGTGGTTCCCACCGTAAAGCATGGAGGAGGAGGTGTGATGGTGTGGGGGTGCTTTGCTGGTTACACTGTCTGTGATTTATTTAGAATTCAAGGCACTCTTAACCAGCATGGCTACCACAGCATTCTGCAGCGATACGCCATCCCATCTGGTTTGCGCTTAGTGGGACTATCATTTGTTTTTCAACAGGACAATGACCCAAAACACACCTCCAGGCTGTGTAAGGGCTATTTGACCAAGGAGAGTGATGGAGGACCACATCAGATGACCTGGCCTCCACAATCACCCGCCCTCAACCCAATTGAGATTGTTTGGGATGAGTTGGACAGCAGAGTGAAGGAAAAGCAAGGCAGCAGCTACTCTTCCTGGGGTCCAGACATATTAAAGAACTTACTTTATATATACAACAAAATATAAAACAGTACATCATATAATATTATTACACTACTACATATCTACAATACAAAATGTTTAATACCACCATACAACAATATCACAATGTGTGCGTATGCATGTGTCTGTACCTTTGTTTGTCTCTTCACAGTCCCCGTTGTTCCATAAGGTGTATTTTTACCTGTTTTTTCAATCCGATACTACTGCTTGCATCAGTTACCTGATGTGGAATAGAGTTCCATGTAGTCATGGCTCTATGTAGTACTGTGCACCTCCCATAGTCTGTTCTGGACTTGGGGACTGTGAAGAGACATCTGGTGGCATGTTTTGTGGGGTATGCATGGGTGTCTGATCTGTGTGCTTGTATTTTAAACAGACAGCTCGGTACATTCATGTCAACACCTCTTACAAAAACAAGTAGCGATGAAGTCAATCTCTCTTCCACTTTGAGCCAGGAGAGATTGACATGCATGTCATTAGTTTTAGCTATCCGTGTACTTTTAAGGGCCAGCCGTGCTGCCCTGTTCTGAGCCAACTGCAATTTTCCCAAGTCCCTCTTTGTGGCACCTGACCACACTACTGAACAGTAGTCTAGGTGCGACAAAACTAGGACCTGCCTTGTTGATAGTGTTGTTAAGAAGGCAGAGCAGAGCTTTATTATGGACAGACTTTTCCCCATATTAGCTACTGTTGTATCAATATGTTTTGACCATGACAGTTTACAATCCAGGGTTACTCCAAGCAGTTTAGTCACCTCAACTTGCTCAATTTCCACATTATTCATTACGAGATGTGGTTGAGGTTTAGGATTTAGTTAATGATTTGTCCCAAATACAATGCTTTTAGTTTAGGAAATATTTAGGACTAACTTACTCCTTGCTACCATTCTGAAAATAACTGTTGCTCTTTGTTAAGTGTTGCAGTTATTTCAGTTGCTGTAGTAGCTGACGTGTATAGTGTTGAGTCATCCGCATACATAGACACACTGGTTTTACTCAAAGCTAACTACCCTGGTAGGTTGACTGACAACCTGAACCAGGTTGCAGGCACTTGCTACAGTTTGACATTTTTTCTTGAGTGGGCAGCTTGATGAGAGCCAGTCAATATTTAAATCACCCAAAAAATATACTTCTCTGTTGATACCACATACATTATCAAGCATTTCACACATACTATCCAGATACTGCCTGTTAGCACTTTGTAGTCTATAGCAGCTCATTTAACACTGTTGCAAAAGCATTCCTCATGAAGCTGGTTGAGAGAATGCCAAGAGTGTGCAAAGCTGTCATCAAGGCAAAGGGTGGCTACTTTGAAGAATCTAAAATCTAAAATATATTTTGATTTGTTTAACACTTTTTGGTTACTACATGTGTTATTTCATAGTTTTGATGTCTTCACTATTATTCTACAATGTAGAAAATAGTAAAAATAAAGAAAAACCCTTGAATGAGTAGGTGTGTCCAAACTTTTTACTGGTACTATATATATATATATATATATATATATATATATATATATATATATATATATATATATATATATATATATATATATATATATATATATATTTTACCTCAGGTTCTTCCACTGAGGTAAAAATACCTATTTTACATGGAAGACCTAGCCAAAAGATCCTACATTTCATCGCAAAAAAATAGAACAAATATTTGTGATTGACAGTATTGCTTACGGTGATCAGTACTTTCGTCATAAGAGGGCTGGCATGTCCATGATGACTTACATCCCATCAACGTGTCATGCCTCCCTTTAGTTTTGTCCTTCTTTTTGGTGCAGTCCCAGCCATCAAAGAAGCTCTGTAGAGGTGTAGGAAAGTATATGTTAATGATACTATCACCAAAACCACCCTTCCCCTATCGAGTCAAACATATTTACAATGCGTCTCTTCTAAACCATTATATCTGCATTTGTCTGTTGTGTTTGAGCGACGTAAGGGGGAAATGGAAAATTAATGGCTATAATTGGAGCACTATCTTTCAAGTAGTGAGCCAATGCATACATCACGACGGTGTAGTGCTATTCAAAGACCATTCAGACTGAAAGGGAGTTTAAAAGCATCATAGATGACCTGTTCACATTAACTGATCATGCAGAACATGTGGAAGGGCCTTAGCTTCATGTTCACACACAGAGAGAGCACTTTAGTGAATCCCATACGGCCCCATCCACAACTCTGTTCCAACACGCTCCTCTCATCTCATCACCATGCCCCACTATCGCCATCCCATGACAGTCCTGACTCCACGGCAACCCCAGCAGCGGTATCCAGCTCTCTTATGCTCTTATCAGCCAAACTACTCCTCTCAACCTAGTGTGTGGGGCCAAGTTCCCCCCAACACACACCCCTGTGGTTGTTCAGCCACCAGGGGGGACTCTGGGTGAATCCAAGCCTGAGTCCTGCATGCTGAGCAGGGGATTACAACCCCGCTTCTCCCCAGAGAGAGAGTAACTGGCCAAACCCTGCCTGGGATTACACCAACCCCCCCACTTTTCCCAATATAGACGTGGAGAGTGAGGCCCATGGATCGGGGGGGGAGGGTGCAGGAAGGGAGGGAGGGGTTAATTGGTTCTGAGGATCACACAAAAAATGAAGAGTAAAACTCGGATGGAAGACAAAGACGAGACACAGTGAAGAACAGTCTGAGCCGTAGCATAACTTTGCTATGAATCATTTTGCTGCAGTGATTTCAAATTATTGCTGTCTCTTTTCTCCCCCAGTGCAATATTACTGTATCAACCATCCCACCTGTTTTGACTGCTTTCCTTTTTCCTAAGCATAATGACAGTATAAGTCAACATCCTGAGGACATAATTGAAAAACTGGCTCAATTCTTGGCTGTGATCTTTGAAAACAGCTCTTGTTTTGTTTACTTCATTCCGCACACAATGAATTATCAATAGATATATTATGCCTTTCAAGCTTTGCCTCAAGGTGATGCCCTGTACAGCATAGTGAATGCCTGAGTTCTCCAATGTATATCTTAGTGTTTACCTGCAGGTGACTGCAGTGGGAATTCAGACATGCCAGTCCTTTACAATGCACTGCAGAGAGCATTCCACTGGGAAATAAAGCCTAGGCCATTCAGGAGAGCACGAGCTGATAGTCCTCATTGTTTTCAATTGTAATGGAGAGAGACACAGATATAGAAAATACAGGGAGCTGAATATAGATGTTTGTAGTGGAGAGTGTTTTGCCCATGGGGGACAGTTTAATGAGTCTACAAGCAGAGTTCCAGAGGGGCAAGCATGTAGCCAGGGAGAAATTGGGGGAGTGAGATATTTTCTCTATTTTCCTTGACATGTGACAGGGAAACCACAGGCGACAGACAGGGATGGAGCTCACCCCAGAGTCTGCTCTCGACTGGAGTAGTATCCCACCTGGGGGACATGTTTCAGGGCTGTGTGCCCTCCAAAATGTGGCCCGACGCATCCAGACAGCCATGGAAATCAGCCGTTACAGAGGTACTGGAATAATAAGTGTGTTCAGTTCTGCTTGTCTCCCAAAACAAAAACAATGTCCCTCTCTACCTACAGTAAAGTACAGACTCAGTTCCAGTCTGCATGTCGAGAGATAAGTGAACCGAGCAAGACTCTCCTTAACACACACTCTCTGATGCATAAAGAGGTTTGGAACATAGCCTGTCAGTCCCTCCAGGCTTCTCTCCTTAATTGCAGATCTGATTTCACAAAATGTCTCCCTCGTTGTGCCGTGCACCACTTAAGAACACTTTCAACTCGGTGGCATCCTATACATCACACCCCAGCCACTTCGCAGTGGTGGAGCCCAAAAACCTCTATTGAGAACTATCCTGCAACCAGAGTCCAGAGGATCTTCTTTTATCAGTGTGGTAATGGAGGACTGCCAGGGGTTGGGATCCCCTGGGGATTGGGGGGCTTCATCAGCTACACTGCTACAGCCACTCTGACAGAGGGGCTATTTGAGATCCAGACAATGATGATTTATTAATAGTCTCACAGTCAACTTGGTCCAAGAAGTGTATTTTAACCCTGATCATACATTTTTGCAGTCTGTGAGAACTGGGATATGAGTGACTTCACACAATCTGACTACTAAATGTATAATCTCCTGTCTACAATTTTGACTTGTAAATTATGACTTATTCTACATTTTAAACCCCTAAACAGTGTATGATGACATGACTACAAACTTGTATTTTCTCACACCTTACCCAGCAATACACCCTTACACCACACAAACACACATCGGCCACAACCATGCCTCTGTCCCCATACTTCCTACCTCGTACTCCTGTTTGAAGCCGTAGCCCTCTGCAGTTTTCATCTGGTTGATGTGCTGTAGAAGGTCGGCCACGCGCACAGCAGGGTGGAGCTGACCCGTGTGGTAGGGTGAGCCCTTACGCCCACACTGCCGTCGCGGGGAACCCCCCAGAAGACTACTGGACTCGTTCACTGAGCTACGCTGCTCACCTATGAGAGGAGGACAAAGGAAGGAGGCACCATTAGGCATAGAGTTAGACAAAATTGAGTAATATGTTCGCAACTTGATTTTTCATATGAAACTCCTGTTGACGTCAATGCCAGTCAATATTCCATAGGCTATAGGTATATAGAAAACTGTATGGTGTCAGAATGGACCCAGCTATTGTATGTATTATTGAAGTTGCTGACAGTAAAGTGAGATTGGTTTGTTTGGGTAGTAATATTTGATTGAGATGACACCATCTATTCTATCTCTTTGATTAACTATTAAGTACACAAGGGCCCGGTTGCATAAAACATCTTAAGTGTTTACCTTAAGGAATCATTTTCCCTTACCTTAGGGAATTGTTTAAGGGCGTTGCATAGAGCCCCTCAAATATTTCCTTAGTTTGAAGGCATGTATGGCAGAAAGACTATCTGGTTACCATGGAGATGGCCTGATTCACTGACTAAACGTCTCCTCAAAGAGATCACTTTAATTTTGTGAGATAGCAAAGTAGAACTTCTACAATCAAGACAAGATAACCAAATTGCTTCAGAAGATACTAAACCACATTTATTTTAGTTACTTTTTTCTCAACTTGTTTATATTACTTTCTAGTACGTCAAGCTAGCTTACAGAGTAGCTATAGCTAACTAGCCAGCTAGCTTTGTAGCCATGGATTGTGTACCTTCCATTGTTTAGCTAAGCAGCTCAATGGTTGATGTTTTCCTTTTGTAACCAGAGCAGATGAAAGCAACATTCACCTCCACAAATGCTGTTTCCATCCATACTGAATTAAGCAGTTAAGGGACCTCATGGGCACCCTTAAAATGTTCACTTAATTTAAGGGGGAAATTCCCCTTAAATGTTTTGTGCAACTGACTTAAAGTTAAGGAAACTTTAAGGGAAAAGATAGGTGGGAAATTAACTTAAGGTGTTTTATGCCCAGGACATGAAAAACCCCAAAAAAATTAACAACATGATTTTTCTTTCCATTTCTGTTATGCACCTTAATATTTCAAGATATCGAGATGAGAAGGAAGATGATTAGAATCACAAATCATTTTATAGCCTGAAGGTGTTTCACTTTACTTCTGCTTGCAATTTAATTTTTCTCGTTATATTATTTCAGACTGTGGATCTGCTGCAGGGAGTACAGCCGCTTCTGAATTATATGAAGCTTTTCTAAGACTAAATGGATGTTGTGGGAGGTATAAAGTTCACACACAATATTGTGGGAGCGTTTGATGAACATTTTGGGAAAAGCTTGTCCTAAGTGATTATGTGAGTGAATATTTTAGTCCTCAGGTGTTCCAGGAATGCATCATGGCTGGATTGCTGGTGTCTTCTTTTTTATTTGACAGCACATACTGCAGGTGTGTGTGTGTGCACGTGTACATGTGTGTCTTACTGCGCGTGCTGCAGGTGTGTGCATCCATGAAAGAGAGGGCCATGCGCTCGTCCTCCTGCAGAGTACTCTGGTCAGTGAAACTGCGCTCCATGGAACCCATTTGACTCTTCTCCTGACGATACGTTATCGGCGTCTTATTTATGTTCACTGGCTTCCTAGAGAGAGAGAGAGAGAGAGAGAGAGAGAGAGAGAGAGAGAGAGAGAGAGAGAGAGAGAGAGAGAGAGAGAGAGAGAGAGAGAGAGAGAGATTGATTGATTTGGCCACTGAAACCCTTCATTGGCAGCCAGAGAGCACAAGCATGTGAATGATCGACTGGCAAAACAATGGAAAGGAAGGAGGGTTGGCGTCACTTACGGATAGTAAGAGTAGTAGTCCCTTCTGGCGAGTGAGTTGGAGGGAGGGCAGAGAAAAGGATCAAGAGAAATAAGAAGATGTGAGATGCAAAAAATGCCGGCCGGCCGAGGGATGGATTCCTTAACGTGAAATTGGCAACGGTCTCTGCAACGTCTGGTTGGACCTTGTGACTCATGCATTTACCACGCAGTGACAGGACCAAACCACAGCCAAAGCAGCTAGACCAGCCTCTAATTGAATATGTCACTGTGTTCCCCTTTAACGAGTAAATCATGTCGCTTCCTGCCAGAGCAAATGTAGCATTCATCCAGCTAAGAGCTAACTTCATGGTGGCTTAGTGGAGTAAACTGGAATAATGTGTTTTTTCTTTCTTCTCCAGGGTTGTGTGTGCCATAGGTGTGGACTCGAGTCAAATTTGATGACTTGAGACTCGACTTCATAGAAAATAATACCTTGAGACATATTTTTCATAGGCCTAGATACACTACTTTTACATTTTTACATTTTAGTCAATAAAATATAAATAAAAAATAAATAAAAAATATAGTCTTATCCAGAGCGACTTACAGTTAGTGAGTGCATACATTTTCATACTGGTTCCCCGTGGGAATCGAACCCACAACCCTGGGACTCTAAGTATGTACATTACCAAAAGTATGTGGATACCTGCTCGTCGAACATCTCATTCCAAAATCATGGAGTTGGTCCCCAGTTTGCTGCTATAACAGCCTCCACTCTTCTGGGAAGGCTTTCCACTAGATGTTGAATCATTGCTGCGGGGACTTGCTTCCATTCAGCCATGAGCATTAGTGAGGTCGGGCACGGACGTTGGGCGATTAGGCCTGGCTGGCAGTCGGTGTTCCAATTCATCCCAAAGGTGTTCGATGGGGTTGAGGTCAGGGCTCTGTGCAGGCCAGTCAAGCTCTTCCACACAGATCTTGACAAACCATTTCTGTATGGACCTTGCTTTGTGCATGGGAGCATTGTCATGCTGAAACAAGAAAGGGCCTTCCCCAAATTGTTGCCACAAAGTTGGAAGCACAGAATCGTCTAGAATGTCATTGTATGCTGTAGCGTTAAGATTCCTCTTCACTGGAACTAAGGGGCCTAGCCCGAACCATGAAAAACAGCTTCAGACCATTATTCCTCCTCCACCAAACTTTACAGTTGGCACTATGCATTCGGGCAGGTAGCGTTCTCCTGGCATCCGCCAAACCCAGATTCACCATTGGAGTGATTCATCACTCCAGAGATCGCTTTTCCACTGCTCCAGAGTCCAATGGTGGCGAGCTTTACACCACTTCAGCCGACGCTTTGCATTGAGCATGGTGATTTTAGGTTTGTGTGCGGCTGCTCGGCCATGGAAACCTATTTCATGAAGCTCCCAACAAACAGTTATTGTGCTGACGTTGCTTCCAGAGGCAGTTTGGAACTCGGTAGTGAGTGTTGCAACCGAGGACAGACAATTTTTACGTGCTTCAGCACTCGGCGATCCCGTTCTGTGAGCTTGTGTGGCCTACCACTTCGCGGTTGAGCCTTTGTTTCTCCTAGACGTTGCCACTTCACAATAACATAACTTACAGTTGACTGGGGCAGCTCTAGCAGGACAGACATTTTACGAACTGATTGTTGGAAAGGTGGCATCCTATGACGGTGCCACGTTGAAAGTCATTGAGCTCTTCAGTAAATCCATTCTACAGCTAATGTTTGTCTATGGAGATTGCATGGCTATGTGCTCAATTTTATACACCTGTCAGCAACGGGTGTAGCTGAAATAGACTAATCCACTAATTTGAAGGGCTGTCCACATACTTTTGTATATTGTGGCGTATATTGTGGCGCACCATGGACAAGCCACCAGGGAGAGACTCGTCGAGGCCTGGTAACAGACGGAGTCTACATCACGCGGCGGTGGCTCCTTCTGCTGGACGTGCCAGGTCTCGACGGGTCCTCAGGCCAGGACTAATTGGGTTTGATTGAGGCTGGTGAGTAATCAAGGGGCTGATTGCTCACCAGCCGTACGGGGCCCATAAAGCTGCCAGGAGGGCAGCACAGGGGAGAGGTTGGAGGTAGTGAGAGGTTGCTAGAACCGAGGGGCTCTGTGTTCTACCCCAAAAGAGACAGCATTCCCCGTAGCCCAGAAGTTGCTAACCTGGAAGAGGTCTCCTGGAGGAGACGTGGTTATTTTCTTTATTGTTTTAAAATAAACACCCTTGAAACTGAGGTATCACACTTGTGTCCGTGTCTGATCTGTGTAAACGTTTAGATCAAACCCCCTGGTCTGCCACAATATATAGTGTGTTTTAATAGGCTACATATAGGGGATTACCTAGTCAGTTGCACAACTGAATGCATTTAACCAAAATATGTATTCCGCATTTAACCTAACCCCTCTGAATCAGAATCAGAGAGGTGCGGGGTCTGCTTTAATCGACATCATCAGCGCCCGGGGAGCAGTTGTTGGGGGTTAACTACCTTGCTCAAGGGCAGAACGGCAGATTTTTCCACATTGCCGGCTCAGGGATTCGACCCAGCGACCTTTCGGTTGCTGGCCCAACACTCTTAACCGCTAACCTGCCGCCCACAGTATGTTAGTTACACTGGTAAGGCATTATTGATGAGCAAACTGTTTTTTTATTGAACTACTTGGGGGAACCTAACCGGAACCAACAGGAACCTTTAATCAATTACTTTTCATATCCTCTCCATAGCCATGGAAATGCTACATTAGAGAGCTACTGATGCTTTAACAGACTGGAAACAATATGAACTGTGTTATCTCCCTACAACATGCCTGCTCAATGTGTAAATGTATGTTTTTTTTAACTGTAGTGCCTTGTGTTTTATGTTGTAAATGTGTCTGTATGAAACTTAATGTGCTGCTATATTGGCCAGGTCTCTATTGAACAAGAGTTTTAAATCTCAATGAGAAACCTGGTTAAAAAAAGGTTAAATTAAAAGAAATAAAATGTATAATGCCTGTTCAGCTGGAATGGAACCTGTCAACCACCCTCTTCACCTAATTGAGAAATGTCCACCTATTTCTGAGCAAGCCTAGACCAGACTTTGAGTTATGATGGGGTTGGAACATGAGACATTTATAATTGATGAAAAAAATTACAGTGCAGAAAGTTACAGAAAGTCACAGAAGTACAAAAAATATACCCCCCACAAAAAAAAAATGCTAACCTCCACTGTTATTGTAATGGACAGAGGTTAGCATGTCTTGGGGGTATGATATTTGTGCATCTGTAACTTTCTCAATCATCATTATTCACATTCATTTAGGATTATCCGTAATCATGGTAGCATCCATATTCATGTAGAAGTGTTTAGAAACATATTATATTCTTATTTACAATAAAACTGACTCCAAAATAACCTAATAGTTTACCATTCATTTCTATTGGGCATAAAATCATCTGAAACACAACCAAACGAACAGCAAATGCATCCAACAAATTCGTAGAGTCACAAGCTAGATGTAGTCATTGCATGCTATGAATATGGGACTAGAAATACTTATTGTTTAACTGAAGCTAATTGTAGAGATTTTTTTTCTATTGTAAAATACAGAAAGACTCATGTGAGGGTGAAATTACAGAGGACGAACTTCTGGATGCAATTAAATACTTTAAGTCCGGGAAAACTCCAGGGTTGGATGGCATGCCAGTCGAGGTATACCAAACCTTTTTTTGATATATTCAGAGGAACGTTATTAGCATGTTTTAACCACTCCTACAGTGAGGGAAAAAAGTATTTGATCCCCTGCTGATTTTGTACGTTTGCCCACTGACAAAGACATGATGAAAAAACGCATCTCAAAAATTTTATAAATTGATTTGCATTTTAATGAGGGAAATAAGTATTTGACCCCTCTGCAAAACATGACTTAGTACTTGGTGGCAAAACCCTTGTTGGCAATCACAGAGGTCAGACGTTTCTTGTAGTTCGCCACCAGGATTGCACACATCTCAGGAGGGATTTTGTTCCACTCCCCTTTGCAGATCTTCTCCAAGTCATTAAGGTTTCGAGGCTGACATTTGGCAACTCGAACCTTCAGCTCCCTCCACAGATTTTCTATGGGATTAAGGTCTGGACACTGGCTAGGCCACTCCAGGACCTTAAGGTGCTTCTTCTTGATCCACTTCTTTGTTGCCTTGGCCGTGTGTTTTGGGTCATTGTCATGCTGGAATACCCATCCACGACCCATTTCCAATGCGCTGGCTGAGGGAAGGAGGTTCTCACCCAAGATTTGACAGTACATGGCTCCGTCCATCATCCCTTTGATGCGGTGAAGTTGTCCTGTCCCCTTAGCAGAAAACCCCCCCCCCCAAAGCATAATGTTTCCACCTCCATGTTTGACGGTGGGGATGGTGTTCTTGGGGTCATAGGCAGCATTCCTCCTCCTCCAAACACGGTGAGTTGAGTTGATGCCAAAGAGCTCGATTTTGGTCTCATCTGACCACAACACTTTCACCCAGTTCTCCTCTGAATGATTCAGATGTTCATTGGAAAACTTCAGATGGCCCTGTATATGTGCTTTCCTGAGCAAGGGGACTGCAGGATTTCAGTCCTTCACGGCGTAATGTGTTACCAATTGTTTTCTTGGTGACTATGGTCCCAGCTACCTTGAGTTAATTTGACTAGATCCTCCCGTGCAGTTCTGGGCTGATTCCTCACCGTTCTCATGATCATTGCAACTCCACGAGGTGAGATCTTGCATGGAGCCCCAGGCCAAGGGAGATTGACAGTTATTTTGTGTTTCTTCCATTTGCCAATAATCGCACCAACTGTTGTCACCTTCTCACCAAGCTGCTTGGTGATGGTCTTGTAGCCCATTCCAGCCTTGTGTAGGTCTACAATCTTGTCCCTGACATCATTGGAGAGCTCTTTGGTCTTGGCCATGGTGGAGAGTTTGGAATCTGATTGATTGATTGCTTCTGTGGACAGGTGTCTTTTATACAGGTAACAAACTGAGATTAGGAGCACTCCCTTTAAGAGTGTGCTCCTAATCTCAGCTCGTTACCTGTATAAAAGACACCTGGCAGCAAGAAATATTTCTGATTGAGAGGGGGTCAAATACTTATTTCCCTCACTAAAATGTAAATCAATTTATAACATTCATGTGTTTTTCTGGATTTGTTGTTGTTATTCTGTCTCTCACTGTTCAAATAAGCCTACCATTAAAATTATAGACTGATCATTTTTTTGTCAGTGGGCAAACTTACAAAATCAGCAGGGGATCAAATACTTTTTTCCTTCAATGTATATATATATATATATATATATATATATATATATATATATATATATATATATATATATATATATATATATATATATATATATATATATATATATAGATATGTGTGTGTGTGTGTGTGTATCTTTTAAAAAATATATTTTCCTTTATTATTTTCCACTAACCCTACTACCCTTCCCTAATTGGTGTAAACTAATGAACAATAAGACTTGGCTTCTACTTCCAGCTAATACATTTTACGGACACAATCTATTTTATAATAGTTATATTTTGTTTGTTTTTAGTGCTGTCCTTCCTCTACCCTCAACCTCTCTCATCTATTTCTGATGTCCATCCAGTTTGATTTCTATTTGCCAAATATTTCTGATACTTTTTTCACTGTATGTAAATGATAAATTATCAGACACTCAAGAAGAAGGTCTGATTTAATTATTACTGAAACAGGATACAAGTGGAAAATATAAAGATCCAGTCAGTTGGAGGCCCCTTACACTTCAGTGTTGTGATGCAAAAATTCTAGTAAAATGTATAGCGCATAGAATTAAAAAGGTATTGTCGGACATTATTCATTCTAATCAGACAGGTTTTTTACATGGACGATACATTGGAGATAATATAAGGCAAGTACTGGAAACAATAAAACATTATGTAAAATCTGGAAACCAGGCCTGCTATTCATAGCAGACTACGAAAAGGTATTTGATCAAGTACGACAGGGGTTTATATATAAATGCCTGGAGCATTTCAATTTTGGAGAATCTCTTATAAATTGGGTTAAAATCATGTATAGTAACCCTAGGTGTAAAATAGTAAATAATGGCTATTTCTCAGAAAGTTTTAAACTGTCAAGAGGAGTGAAACAAGGTTGTCCACTTTCGGCATATCTATTTATTATGGCCATCGAGATGTTAGCTTTTAAAATCAGATCCAACAATAATATCAAGGGATTAGAAATACAGGGCTTAAAAACAAAGGTGTCATAGTACGCTGATGATTCATGTTTTCTTTTAAATCCACAACTTGAATTCCTCCACAGCCTCAGAGGATCTAGATACATTTTCTAACCTCTCTGGATTACAACCAAATATGATAAATGTACTATATTACGTATTGGATCACTAAAAAATAAAAAACATTTACATTACCATGTAGTTTACCAATAAAATGGTCTGATGGTGATGTGGATATACTCGGAATACATATACCAAATGAAATAAATGATCTTACTCCAATCAATTTTAATAGAAAATTAGCAAAAATAGATAAGATCTTGCTACCATGGAAAGGTAAATACCTGTCAATTTGTGGAAAAATCCCCCTGATTAACTCTGTAGTATTATCCCAGTTTACCTATTTGCTTATGGTCTGCAGATGTGGCCAGGGCAATAAATTGCAATGTCCGTACTGTGAGACGCCTAAGACAGCGCTACAGGGAGATAGGACGGACAGCTGATTGTCCTCGCAGTGGCAGACCACATGTAACAACACCTGCACAGGATTGGTACATCCGAACATCACACCTGCTGGACAGGTACAGGATGGCAACAACAACTGCCCAAGTTACACCAGGAATGCACAATCCCTCCATCAGTGCTCAGGCTGTCCACAATAGGCTGAGAGAGGCTGGACTGAGGCCTTGTAGGCCTGTTGTAAGGCAGGTCCTCACCAGACATCACCGGCAACAACGTCGCCTATGGGCACAAACCCACCGTCGCTGGACCAGACAGGACTGGCTAAAAGTGCTCTTCACTGACGAGTCGCAGTTTTGTCTCACCAGGGGTGATGGTCGGAATCGCGTTTATCGTCGAAAGAATGAGCGTTACACCGAGGCCTGTACTCTGGAGCGGGATCGATTTGGAGGTGGAGGGTCCGTCATGGTCTGGAGCAGTGTGTCACAGCATCATTGGACTGAGCTTGTTGTCATTGCAGGCAATCTCAACGCTGTGCGTTACAGGGAAGACATCCTCCTCCCTCATGTGGTACCCTTCCTGCAGGCTCATCCTGACATGACCCTCCAGCATGACAATGCCACCAGCCATACTGCTCGTTCTGTGCATGATTTCCTGCAAGACAGGAATGTCAGTGTTCTGCCATGGCCAGTGAAGAGCCTGGATCTCAATCCCATTGAGCACGTCTGGGACCTGTTGGATCGGAGGGTGAGGGCTAGGGCCATTCCCCCCAGAAATGTCCAGCAACTTGCAGGTGCCTTGGTGGAAGAGTGGGGTAATATCTCACAGGAAGAACTGGCAAATCAGGTGCAGTCCATGAGGAGGAGCTGCACTGCAGTACTTAATGCAGCTGGTGGCCACACCAGATACTGACTGTTACTTTTGATTTTGATCCCCCCTTTGTTCAGGGACACATTATTCAATTTCTGTTAGTCACATGTCTGTGGAACTTGTTCAGGTTATGTCTCAGTTGGTGAATCTTGTTATGTTCATACAAATATGTTAAGTTTGCTGAAAATAAACACAGTTGACAGTGAGAGGACATTTCTTTTTTTGCTCAGTTTACATTTAAATATAGAGTGGGACAATAAAAAGCGGGCAAAACCCAGATACTCCCCTCAAGTCACTCCTGTGAAAGGGAGTATATGAGTAGGGAGTAACGTCTGGGTCATATGCCACCACAAAGGTGGGTGGGGCGCCCCTCTCGTTGTCATCACCTGCGGGGAGGTGGCTAGGCTAGTGGCTAGGCTAATCATCTCCTAAAGCACACCTTTTCCCTCCAAATTATCCTCTCATTTATGGGTCATGCCGCTGCCGGGCGTGCGTAATTAAGTGAGTTATTGAATTGTATTCGCCTTTAATTAAATATTTCACACTCAGATAAGCCCTGCAGATGAGAGCGGTGTGGTCCCTCTGGTACACCATAAGGGAATGGGAGGTAGTGCAGCCCCCCCTTGCGAGTTCTAGGGAAAACTCGAGGGTATAATCTCAAAAATAACATCAACATTCTACAGATACACAAGCATGGTTTGTGTGGTCCAGAGAATTGTCAGTTAGGAAACAATTACCAAGCTGTGTGGTAATCATGTGCCTTTGAGGTGGTATAAAAATGTGGGCCAGTGACTCACCCCTTCTTGATGATGATGATGATGGCCCCCAGGAGCAGGATGAGCACCACCAGGCCCCCAGCACACACCCCCAGGATCAGCCCCATCTCCTCTGAGTGTTGGGACACCTCCAGAGCCCGCCGGTGGTCCTTACAGGCCGCTGAGAGAGAGGGATGAAGGGAGGAGGGGGGAGGCAGAGAGAGGGAGAGAAGAAGGGAGAGAAGAAGGGAGAGAGAGAGAGAGAGAGAGAGAGAGAGAGAGAGAGAGAGAGAGAGAGAGAGAGAGAGAAACAGAAGGAAGGAGAGATACAGACAGAGAGGGATGAGAGAGGGGGACAGAAAAAAGAAGGGAGACAGAGAAAGGAAGAAATGTACAGGCTTAAAATGCAGTTCAATAATCAATGCTTATCATACACAGCAGCCATCACTCTGTCAAATCCTGACCCGTAACATCCCAATGGCTGCATTCACACTAACCTCCCTGACTGCTGAGAAAATATAGAATGTTTCAAAACAGACTCTTCACCGCCACATCTGCACATTCATATGCACGGTTTACTTTATTTCAATGGCAGTATGTTTCAAGGGACGATTGTTATATATTGAAACTGTCTGGCTACCAGCATGTACAATAAACACATTTACAGAGGGTTTGTGGTGCCCACATCTTATGCAGCCAATAGAGAATCACCATGACCGCACAGGCGCATCAGCTCCTGCTAATATAGACACCTTATGTTCATTAGAAAAAAATAATTGGATGGGAGACATAAACAGAGCACTGTGATGTGAGAGTTTTTCAATAAGCTAATCATACTGGGTATTTCTCTGCTCTTTTTATAGCCATGGGGAAAGGTTTGCGTCTCCTTCGACAACAAAAGCCCTTTGTGTCTTCGAGTGATACACAGGAAAGGAGGGTTGAAATATACTGTATGAGGCCAGGGATAAAAGTTGTCTAGGACTGGGGCAATGTTTTGTGGAGGGTCTTCACAAACTTGCCATACTGAGTACCTAGGTCGTGTTCAATGGGCACCAAGCACAAGAACACAGACTGAAATAGAGATGGCCTACCTGGACCTTTTCGTTTTCAATTGTGTGCACGAATGAATGTGACTTTGCTTGAAGACGAAGACATTCTGTTCAACTGCAGTATGTTTAATGCCACATCAAAACAAAAGCGTTTTTGTGGAGGAAATCCAAGACAATACTAATCTAAATCCAAGACTATAGTGTTGTTTATTTAAATCCACACGAGTACAGTAGAGTATGGGTGGCAGGTACCCTAGCCATTAAGAGTGTTGGGCCAGTAACCGAAAGGTTGCTAGTTCGAATCCCCTAACCGGCAAGGTGGAAAAATCTACCATTCTGCCCTTGAGCAAGACAGTTAACCCCAACAACTGCTCCTTGGGCGCCAATGATGTCGATTAAGGCACCCCCCCACACTTCTCTGATTCAGAGGGGTTGGTTTAAATGCAGAAGACATTTCGGTTTAATGTATTCAGTTGTGCAACTGGCTAGGTATTCCCCTTTCCCCAGTATAATTGCAAGGTACCCCAGTGTCTGTGAGATACGGTAAAGGCCATTATTATAATAGCAAGTTACTCATCTCACTGGTACAAAGCTCTACACTTATGGAACTAGGAGGAGAAGCAATAAGCTTTTTTTGTCTTGTAGCAGGAACCCACTGATCTACTTTCTCTGTGTAGTGTCAGCCTCTCCTTACGGCCCAAGCAGCCCTTCAACCAGCCCTACTGTGACTTTTGGAACAGCACAGCCATTCTCTAGTGGAGGAGAAAGTCAGAGCTGGCCTAAGGAAACAGGTCTAGATAGCTAGCTAGTGGTTGGAATGAAGAGGCTCACAAGGGAAGAATGAGATCTGGGGCAGAGGAAAGAGGAAAGGGAAAAGGAGCCATGTTTTAGCCCTCTCCTTGTGCAACCAGGCCCAGGGGCATTTCACCGACCTCATCCCTATGGGGGAGAATATCAGGACGAGATCTAGTTTTCTTTCAGGAATTTTTGGAAAGGTTTCTGGTTGGTGCCCAGGGTTTTTTAATGAAAAATCACCAAGTATATGACTCGTTGCATTTGATCAATACTAAGGGATAGTCCCAAAGTTTTAGCAGCCTTGTATGTACTCTTTCACTAATGTTTTTACAGTCTATCACATTTAGTCATTGGTGTACAGTTCACGTAGACTAAATGGACTCTGAGCGATGTCTTCCCTGACAGAGTGGATACACCGGCCTTGAGGTTCTGTACACGAGTATCACAGGTAATCCTTTTGTGTATCACAAGTATGCTTGACATACAAGGGTGACAGGTATAACTAATTCAGCCAGCCTCCCATCAAAAGGTATTCATACACTTTGACTTATTCCACATTTTGTTATGTTACAGCCTGAATTCAAAATGGATTACATATATTTGTTTTTCTCACCCATCTACACACAATACCACATAATGACAAAGTGAAAACATTTGTGCAAATTTATTGAAAATGAAATACAGAAATATCTAATTTACATAAGTATTCACACCCCTGAGTCAATATTTTGTAGAAGCACCTTTGGCAGCGATTACAGCTGTGAGTCTTTCTGGGCAAGTCTATAAGAGCTTTCCACACCTGGATTGTGCAACATTTGCCCATTATTCTTTTCAAAATTCTTCAAGCTCTGTCAAAATGGTTGTTGGTCATTGCTAGACAACCATTTTCAGGTCTTGCCATAGATTTTCAAGTAGAATTAAGTCAAAATTGTAATTTGGCCACTCAGGAACATTCACTGTCCTCTTGGTAAGCAACCCCAGTGTATATATGGTCTTGTGTTTTAGGTTATTGTCCTGCTGAAAGGTGAATTCATCTCCCAGTGTCTGGTGGAAAGCTGACTAATCCAGGTTTTCCGCTAGGATTTTGTTATGTGCTTAGCACCATCACATTAATTGTTTTATCCTGAAACTCAATAATGTTGTAATGGATTTTCCCCAAATATATTCAGGACAAAAAGTGAATTGCTTTGCCACATTTCTTGTAGTATTACTTTAATGACTTGGTGCAAACATGATGCATGTTTTGGAATATTTGTATTTTGTACAGGCTTCCTTCTTCTTTTCACTCTGTCATTTAGGATAGTATTGTGGAGTAACTACAATGTTGTTGATCCATCCTGTTGATCCATTCTCCTGTCACAGCCATTAAACTCTGTAACTGTTTTAAAGTCACCATTGGCCTCATGGTGAAATCCCTTAGCAGTTTCCTTCCTCTCCGGCAACTGAGTTATGAAGGACGCCTGTATCTGGGTGTGTTGATACACCATCCAAAGTGTAATTTATAACTTCACCATGCTCAAAGGGATATTCAATGTCTACTTTTTTATCCATCTACCAATAGGTGCCATTCTTTGCGAGGCTATGAAAAACCTCCCTGGTCTTTGTGGTTGGATCTCTGTTTGAAATTCACTGCTCGATTGAGGAACCTTACAGATAATTGTAGGTGTGGGGTACAGAGATGAGGTAGTCATTCAAAAATCATGTTAAACACTATTATTGCACACAGAGTCAGTCCATGCAACTTATTATGTGACTTGTTAAGCACATTTTTACTCCTGAACTTACAATGCCTTCGGAAAGTATTCAGACCCCTTGACTTTTTCCAGATTTTGTTAGGTTACAGCCTTATTCTAAAATTGAGTAAATTATTTTTTTCCCTCAATCTACACACAATACCCCATAATGACAAAGCAAAAACAGGTTTTTAGACATTTTTGCAAAACAAAAAGAAAATATTACAGTAAGTATTCAGACCCTTTACTCAGTACTTTGTTGAAGCACCTTTGGCAGCGATTACAGCCTCAAGTCTTCTTGGGTTTGACACTACAAGCTTGGCACACCGATATTTGGGGAGTTTCTCCCATTCTTCTCTGCAGATCTTCTCAAGCTCTATCAGGTTAAATGGGGAGCATTGCTGCACAGCTATTATCAGGTCTCTCCAGAGATGTTCGATCAGGTTTAAGTCCAGGCTATGGCTGGGCCACTGAAGGACATTCACAGACTTGTCCCAAAGCCACTCCTGCGTTGTCTTGGCTGTGTGCTTACGGTCGTTGTCCTGTTGGAAGGTGCACCTTCGCGCCAGTCTGAGGTCCTGAGAGCTCTGGAGCAGGTTTTCATCGATCTCTCTGTACTTTGCTCTGTTCACCTTTGCCTCAATCCTGATTAGTCTCTCAGACCCTGCCGCTGATGGTGCCAGGTTTCCTCCATATGTGATGCTTGGCATTCAGGCCAAAGAGTTCAATCTTGGTTTCATCAGACCAGAGAATCTTGTTTCTAGGTGCCTTTTGGCAAACTCCAAGTGGGCTGTCATGTGCCTTTTGGCTTCCGTCTGGCCACTCTACCATAAAGGCCTGATTAGTGGAGTGCTGCAGAGATGGTTGTCCCATCTCCAGAGAGGTACTCTAGAGCTCTGTCAAAGTGACCATCGGATTCTTGGTCACCTCCCTGACCAAGGCCCTTCTCCCCAAATTGCTCAGTTTGGCCGGGCGGCCAGCTCTAGGAAGAGTCTTGGTGGTTCCAAACTTCTTCCATTTAAGAGTGATGGAGGCCACTGTGTTCTTGGGACCTTCAATGCTGCAGAAATGTTTTGGTACCCTTCCCCAGATCTGTGCCTTGACACAATCCTGTCTCGGAGTTCTACGGACAATTCCTTCGACCTCATGGCTTTGTTTTTGCTCTGACATGCACTGTCAACTGTGGGACCTTATATAAACAGGTGTGTGCCTTTCCAAATCATGTCCAATCAATTGAATTTACCACAGGTGGACTCCAATCAAGTTGTAGAAACATCTCAAGGATGTTCAATGGAAACAGGATGCACCTGAGCTCAATTTCTAGTCTCATAGCAAAGGGTCTGAATACTTACGTAAATAAGGTATTTCTGTTTAAAATGTTTAATACATTTGCTAAAATTTAAAAAAATCTGTTTTCACTTTGTCATTACAGGATATTGTGTGTAGATGCCGAGGAAATATTTTTATTTAATCAATTTTAGAACAAGGCTGTAACGTACCAAATGTGGAAAAAGTCAAGGGGTCTGAATACTTTCCGAAGGCACTGTATACGCTTGCCATAAGAAAGGGGTTGCATACTTATTGACTCAAGACATTTCAGCTTTTAATTTTGCATTAATTTGTACAAAAACATAATTCCACTTTGACATTATGGGATATTTTGTGTAGGCCAGTGACAAAACAATCTCTATTTAATCCATTTTAAATTCAGGCCGTAACACAACAAAATGTGGGAAAAGTCAAGGGGTGTGAATACTTTCTAAAGGCACTGTAGTTGGCAGAAAATGTATTAAAGACTTTGTTCCTACCAACACAGAGAGATGGAGAAGTCATATATAACTTCAATTCATCATGTTAAATACAGGAGTAGGCCTATATTTTTCATGCTAATAACATGGCTGAGGGGGGAAACATCTATTTATTTATCTGACACCCTGGACAGATACGACCGTCTTCACACATTTAGTCTGAGAATTTCTATTAAGCCAAACATTACATTTTTTCCACATTAATCCATACACCTGCCGGCTGGCTGAGAATGGGAATTAGCACTTAGAGGAGAAATGGAAGTCTATTGTTGTGTTGGGGGCTGCCAAGAGATAGTTAATTAAACTGTCACCTGGAAGTTGATATGTAATCTCCAGCTTTGTTATCTAAACCCAAATAATTTGCCTCCACTTTGCTGGTGTTAGGCTGTTTAAAAGTAACGCTTCACAACCAGTAAAATCAGGTGATACAGCAGCAACCATGTTTAACGTTAGAGGGATCAAACAGATAAATAATTACTAACCACTGGTACTGATGTGTCGTACCTTGAAATTTAAAATGATCTGGGGTATCCTATTGGTCAGTTTAGTTACATCAGTGGTGGTTTCTAAAGCTGGTCTTCTTACTTAACCCTGTCGGACACCATTTTATTTCCTGTTTTTCAAGCAGGATGTTAAAAGGCTGATTAAAGTATCTAATGTTGATTCTAACCTATTTGAAAGCTATTTTGGGGGTTAAGATACAATGTGGCTGAATGTTTTATTTATTTTATTTTACCTTTATTTAACTAGGCAAGTCAGTTAAGAACAAATTCTTATTAACAATGACTGCCTACACCGGTCAAACCCGGACGACGCTGTGCCAATTGTGCGCCGCCCTATGGGACTCCCAATCACGGCTGGTTGTGATACAGCCTGGAATCAAACCAGGGGGTCTGTAGTGACGCCTCAAGCACTGAGATGCAGTGCCTTAGACCGCTGCGCCACTCGGGAGCCCAAATGTTCAAATACATTTTCATAGGGTTCTCATCAAGGCCCTTTATGTTTACTTCCTTTCCCTCTCTCTCAAACTGCCTTCCCCTACAGTATGTGCCAGAGAAAATAGGCACATACTGTGTAAAGTTCATCAATGTGTCGAGGCGTAATTATTCAAAGCCCAACTGGGTGTCTGTGAGGACCAGATGGAGTGAGACGCAGAGCTAAAATGGCTGGCCTTGCCTTTTAGCTTCATGCTTCAAGAGCGCCTGGTCTCTTCATTATTCAGTCACAAAAAGAGGCCTTCACCGAAAAGTACAGCTCGCCAAGTCAATTTACTAGCAAGACTAGCTTACTGTTGCAGCACTATGATAACTATAAATACATGACTTTTAGTCACCACAATTTCTATGCCCTTTTCGTGTCCCTTTGAGTTCCTGTGGCAGGGTGAGAGAGAGTGGGAGGGAGGAAGAGGGGAGAAACATTGCTCATATTGATGGGCTCAGGTAGTTCCATCTGTGTTTTTGATGTGAAGGGCCCTTCTTGAGCAGACAGGGGTCAAAAGCCCTCAGATGTTTCCCTCCCCCTCTGCGTAGTGTAGCTGTCTGACGGGAACAGTGGAACTGCCTTTGATATTGCTGTGTCCCCCCAAACAAACATGATGAAAGCCTGACCTCTAATCTCTCCCTGCTTGCTGTCCTTTTCTCTGAAGGCAAGGAGAGGAAAGCTCACAGGAGTCTGGCTCATCACTAAACAACATGGATCTTCAGAGAAATCCCGCTGCTTGTCCCGCATGCTAAACTCCATCTACTGTACATGTCTGGAATACCAGCACAGAAACTAGGGTTCGGACCTGAACACAACACATCTTTTCATCTTTGGAGTTGTATTTAGAGTGTAAGGTCAACATGCCACAGTAAAGCCTACAGGACTTCAGAGACTCAGGGAGATCCATGGAAGGTCACCGTATTGTTCAATGAAAATATTAATGTTGAATTACCTTTGCGGGCTATTCGGATGCAGTTTATTCTGGTTTCCTGAAAAAAATAGAGAATACAGAGATCAGAGGTGGGAACATTGCCAATGCTTTGCATCCTGTAGAATGCAGGCAGTAACGATGCACCTAGCATGAAAGAAAATATAAGAGAATATATATAATTTTGGCTGAACACCAAGATTGTGTTTTGACAATAAAATCACAAAGCAAATGATCTTCAACAGATGAAAATAAGACAAACATTCACTGTAGGATTTTCTTACATCTTTAGGGACCAGCATATTGGATTGAAAGACACTCAAAATAGAGCCCCATGAGTGGAATACTGAGGAGGCATTCAATCAGCTAAACTGATAGTCACTTATAAAGATATAACACCAGTGAATGTCAAACAATATGCAAGCCAAGAGCTGAGGTAAAGTGTTTAGAGAGATAAAGGAAGATTTGCTGAAAGGGAAATTAACCAAATTGAGAAGATGGCGCTGGACCAATATGCCGCTATAAAAATGAATTAATTTCCTTCAGATTTCAGCTGATGACATCTTGTGTTATGAAAAGGACCTTTGTCAAACAACACTAATGAGATCCAAGACCGTAATCCAATTCCGTCTTGCCAACTCGACGAGGAGATGCATTATCAAATTAAAATTGACAGATTCAGGCCTTATGGGACAATTATGCAAATCTGCCCATTCGGAAAGGAGCAAGAGCCCTCCTCTCAAACTGCGGCTAAATTGCCTTTTTTAATTGAAAATCCATTTCAAGCTGATTTCCTCCTAAACCCACTCTTAAACCTATGGTGCTGGGTTTTTTTGCCTAAAAAACACAGACACATAGGGAGGCATATTGATGACACACACAGAAATGATCCAAAAACAAACTGACTAAAACATTCACACACATTCAACTCTCTTTTTTAGCTCCAGTAAACGCTGTGAAAATGTAATTGTAGTATGCTTTTGACATTCAAATACAAAGACTATCAAGACAGACAGAAACCAGCCCATAAAAATACAGGGGTAATTCCTCACTGCATCAAGGCAATCATTTGCAGGAATCTATGCAGGAATTCCATGCTGATTTAACAGTTTATTTTATTTTTTTATTTCACCTTTATTTAACCAGGTAAACCAGTTGAGAACAAGTTCTCATTTACAACTGCGACCTGGCCAAGATAAAGCAAAGCAGTGCGATAAAAACAACAACACAGAGTTACATATGGGGTAAAACAACACAAAGTCAAAAATACAACAGAAATAAATATATATACAGTGTGTGCAAATGTAGCAAGTTATGGAGGTAAGGCAATAAATAGGCTATAGTGCAAAATAATTACAATTAGTATTAACACTGGAATGATAGATGTGCAAGAGATGATGTGCAAATAGAGATACTGGGGTACAAATGAGCAAAATAAATTGGCCACAGTGCTTAATACGGGCAAAACTAAATACATGTTGTTTTTAAACTCTCGTAAGAATGTTTCAGATGAACTACATGTTCACTCATTAGATGGTTCTCCAATCAAACGTGTTCCCGCATATAAATACTTTGGCTTGTGTGGTAGTGGCGGAACGGTGACTGATCCCTGATTGTACAGTCACTGTCGCAGGACTTAATCCCTGCGTCCTTCCACTTAATCAAATTCACGAAAGCAACCATGCCCAGCCTGGCTCTCCAAAAGCAGATCTGTCAGAAAACTCCAAGCAAATAAATTATGAAGACTTCTATAACCATTCCGGGTGATGGGGAATATGACTGAGCACACTTGGTTTACTACACTTGACAGAAAAATGTGTAACGCAGAAAGTAGAGGTGATAAATTGCAGCTCAAACCATCCATTCTGGCACGTCATCGGTCTGTGTGTGGAAGGCAGGAGAGTGGAGTTAATTGGTGAGCTTGAGAGCAGAAACAGATAGCCCACATAGGGGACACTGATGCCCTACCGCCCGCACATACTGTGCCAGTCATGCCAGAGGGGTTGGCAGCCCTTGTAGCCATCGTTACTACAGTACATGCAGGTTAGCCTGTGTGAGTGTGCCATTAGGAGACGCAGTGGGTGTTGTGATTGAAATGCTTCCCATGCTGTGTTCTTCAAAGAGACAGTCAGAATGCACCATCTTTCAAGTGCCTCTTTAGATGTATCAATCAAAGCAATTACACAGAGGCTTGACAGCAAACCTCCAGCTTATAAGCATGCCAAATATTGTTTGTCTCTTTCACTTTTTAAATGTCTCTGCCAATCTTTATGAGGGCCACTTATAGCTGTAATGTTGGCCCTTAACAAAGCCTATTCAGACCAAAATAAAAGGTTTGTGATGCTGAGGTGTAATTAACCATACACTGAAAATTAAGGAACAAAATGGAATGTAAGCACAGTATACTGTATAAGACCTAATCAAGAATACTGAACTCTTTAAAAAAATTTTTTTTACCCCTTTCTCTCCCCAATTTCATGATATCCAATTGGTAGTTACAGTCTTGTTCCATCGCTGCAACTCCAGTCCATAACTAGCTCAGGCTGTTATCCCCACCTGCTTCAAGATGTCCACTATCATCCCTGTTCCCAAGAAAGGGAAAGTAATTGAACTGAATGACTACCGACCCGTAGCATTCACTTCGGTCACCATGAAGTGCTTCGAGAGGCTAGTCAAAGTCCATATCACCTCCTCCCTCCCCAACACACTCAAACCTCTCCAATTCACCTACCACCCTGACAGATCCACGGACGACGCAATTGCCATTGCGGACCCACCAGGACAAAAGGAATGCATATGTGAGGATGGTGTTCATCAACTACAGCTCGGCCTTCAATACCATAGTGCCCTCTAAGCTCATCACAAAGCTCACAACCCTGGGACTGAACTCCTCCCTATGCAACTGGGTCCTGGACTTCCTTATGGGCCACCCCCGAGGGGGGGTAGGTAACATTACCTCCACACTGACCCTCAACAGTTCCCTCCTGTACTCCCTGTATACCCACGACTGCGTGGCCTCACACAGTTCCAACTCCATCATCAAGTTCGCTGATGACATGACAGTAGTAGGCCTGATTACCAACAAAGACAAGATGGCCTACAGAGAGGGGGTAGGCACTCTGACGGCATGGTGCCAGGTAAACAACCTCTCCCTCAACGTCAGCAAAACAAAGGAGCTGATTGTGGACTTCAGGAGGAACCAGGTTGGACACTCCCCCATCCTCATCAGCATGAAGATGGTCAAAAACTCAGTGTACACATCTAAGATGAGCTGAAATGGTCAAACCTCAGAAGGCTGAAGAAATTTGGCCTGTCCCCGAGGGCCCTCACAGTGTTCTACAGGACCACCATCAATAGCATACTGTCGGGATGCATCACGGCCTGGTATGTCAACTCCACCACCACTGACCGCAAGGCTCTACAGAGGGTGGTACGCTTAGCTGAATGCACCATTGGGTGCTCACTGCCTGCCCTCCTGGAAACCTACAACACCAGGTGTCACAGGAAGGCCAAGATGATCATCAAGGACCTCAGCCACTTGAGCCTCGGAGTGTTCTCCTCGCTTCCATTACTCCGTTAGGAGTACCCCCCCCGCCTTGCTGCTCCCCCTTTGGATATTCTATCCCCCACCCCAATTAACATTTACCCCCTGCCCCCACCTCCCCCCATGGACATTTATCATTGTTACAGCTGTAAATATGTATTTTGGCGAACCACGGACAAGCCACCAGTGGGAGACTCGTCGAGGCCTGGTGACAATCGGAGTCTACATCACGTGGCGGTGGCTCCCTCTGCTGGACGTGCCAGGTCTTGACGGGTCCTCCGGCTAGGACTAATTGGGGCTGATTGAGGCTGGTGAGTAATTAAGGGGCTGATTGCTTACCAGCCATACGGGGCCCATTAAGCTGCCAGGAGGGCAACACACGGGAGGGTTGGAGGTAGTGAGAGGTTGCTACCGGATAGACGTCCTAACGGTCTGCTAGAACCGAGGGGCTCGGTGTTCTACCCCAGAGGAGACAGCATTCTAGATCAAACGTCTAGATCAAACCCCCTGGTCTGCCACAAGTGGTGGAGAACGCGGGCAATCTGACAACGTGGTCAGACCAGGGTTGACGTTTACACAGTATCAGCATGGACGAGTTGATAGCTCAGCTCGTTCGGGCCCAACAAGCACAACAGGACATTCAGGAACGAATGCTGGAAGAACAGCTTCTACAGAATTCCGGCTGCTTGAGGAAGTCAGGAAGCTGCGAGGAGAAACGCAGACCGAATCGCATCCCAACCGGTTTTTAATCAAGCTAATGGAGGATGACGACATCGAGACCTACCTCTGCACGTTCGAACGGACAACACTCCGGGAAGGATGGCCCAAGGCGAAGTGGGCGAGTTTGCTGGCCCCGTTCCTGTCCGGAGACGCTCAAAAGGCGTATTTTGACCTCAACACCGAACAGGCGGCTAACTACGACTGCCTCAAGAGGGAGGTACGCCCAACTGGTCCACGACTGGAGGTTCGTGACCGAAGCTTCCCCCCGAGCCCAGATGAGCGACCTACTGCGCATCACCAGGGTATGGCTCCTAAACGACGTAGCCACCCTCCCCATTATCGACAAAGTGGTCATGGATCACTTCTTACGGGCGCTACCTCACGACATGAAGAGGGTGGCGAGCCTACGCGCACCCCAGACCTTGGAGGACCTCTTGGGAGCCGCGGAGACGCACCAGAATACCGAGGTCCTGCCGAAGGGGACGCAGGCTGAGTCCAAGTGAAGGACGACCCCACCACCGTACTCTCCAATCCGGGCCCCGGAGACGAGCCGGGCCATGCAGTAAACTATTTCACCTCCTGTTGGGGCCACAGCGAACCACCAGCCCCCATGGTCCTGGTGAAAGTCGACGGTCACGACACCCACACTCTGTTGGATTCCGGGAGTGTGGTAATGCTCATACAAGCACGTCTGCTGGCCCATCCGAACGACCGTGGTGAGGAGATGTCCGTCTCCTGTGTCCACGACGGCACCAAACGGTATTCGACCATTGTGACGCCACAAGTGAGCTGCCAGATGGTGGTGGGTGCCGTACCTGAGTTGTCGGTACTTCTCCTAGTGGGATGAGATTGTCCGCGGCACCGTGGAGGCACAGGCTGGGGAAAAGAGTACGAGCCAGCGACAGACGAGAGCGGGGATGGACCATCGCCTGCGTGGCCCGGAAGCAAGCGGTTGCCAACCCTGTGTCTACGGACCCGGAGTTGGGGTTCAAGGGGGCGCCGGAACCAACCTCACCTGGTGAACAACCGGAGGAGGAGCCCATGCTCCCCCTCCTCGATTTTGAGGGACCCGCTGAGACACCTGCCCTGAGCCCCCTGAGAGGTCAGTTCGGGACCGCCCAGTGGATGGCCAGCTTCTTCCGGGGGTGAGTGACTGGCGATACCCCCATTTCCCCAACAACAAAAAAAACCTGTTGTATCAGGTGTCGCACGAACAGGTTGAACTTCGAGAGGTGCTGTTGCTGGCCCGCCGGTATGTCGGAACCGTTCTTCAGCTGGCCCAGACCCATTTGTTGGGGGCGCACCTGGGAATGGAGAAGACCCAGGAACGGATCGCCGCCCAAGTCAAGGTCTACAATTAGGGGACCCAGCCCCGAGCGTTCCATGTGGATGACAAGGTGCTAGTTTTAATCCCCACCGCAGAAAGTAAGTTCCCGTCTCAAGGTGACAGAGAAGCTGGGACCCATAAATTCCCGCGTACGGCAGCTGGGGAGACGGAAACCCCAACAGATTTACCACGTGAACCTATTGAAGAGGTGGCACGTGAGGACAGCCTTGGCCGTGTTGTGGTCAAAATACGGGACTTCGACCCCCGAGCAATGACGACCTCGGACCGGCCCAGAAGCAAGCACTCCGGGAGCTCATCGATCGGAACACCGCCGTGTTCTCAGAGAAGTCGGGCCAAACGACCCTCATTGAACACCACGTCCGCACCCGGCCCGGGGGAAACGGTACAAAAGAGGCCATACCGGATCCCCGAGTTCTGAAGGAAGGCCGTGACGCAGGAGGTGGAGGCTATGCTGAGGATAGGAGTCATCGAGGAGTCCCACAGCGCATGGTGCAGCCCCATTGTGTTGGTGCCCAAACCGGAAGGTAGTCTGCGTTTCTGCAATGACTTCCGGGAAATTAATGACATCAGTTTGTTCCACGCCTACCCCATGCCTAGGGTGGACGAGCTCATCGACCGGTTGGGAAAAGCCTGGTACATCAGCACCCTGGACCTGACCAAGGGATATTGGCAGGTACCCATGGCAGCCTCCTCCCAGGAGAAGACGGCATTCTCGACAACGGAAGGCTTATACCAATACCGGGTCCTCCCGTTCGGTCTCCATGAAGCCCCGCCCACGTTCCAGCGCCTGATGGACTGATTCCTCCGACCCCACCAACAGTACGCAGCGGCCTATTTGGATGACATCATCATCCACAGCCAAGGTTGGGAAGAGCACCTGACGCGCCTCCAGGCAGTACTGGACGTGCTCAGGCAAGCCGGGTTGACAGCGAATCACGGTCTGCTAGAACCGAGGGGCTCGGTGTTCTACCCCAGAGGAGAAAGTTTTCCCCGGAACCCAGAAGTCGGTAACCCAGAAGTGGTCTCCTGGAGGAGACCTGTTTCTTTTTCTTTATTGTTTTAAATAAACACCCTTGAAACTGAGGTATCACACTTGTGTCTGTGTCTAGATCAAACCCCCTGGTCTACCACAGTATATACAGTATTAGTCTTCTTTTTTATTGTTCCCCCCCGCTGCTTTTGTACCATTGGTTAGTTGAGGGGTTCTTAGATGAACCTTCAATGTTTCAATGTAGCAAAGGTTCCTAGAGGAACCTTTTTGCTGGTGCGTGCAGAGTACCCGTTACGAAATGGATCTGGGGCTTTCCCAACTGGACCCAATATGCATAAATACATTTTTAAAATATAGACCAGTTCCGAACGGACTCGCGGACAACTAGGGCCATACTGTGAGGTAGGAGGGAGAGACAAGAGACAGCAACCAACCAAATATTGTAGCCTATCCTTCTACTTTAACTTTTAATTCCGTCATTTTAATTCCATCTTCCATTGATTAGATATTTCCTAACTTTTGCCACACACGGAGGCTATATCACTGTAGCCTATTGCCGCTTTGATGACTTATGATTGGCCAACAACAACAAGAAGCTACATGCGCCATGCTCCACTCTCGTGAAAAGCAAGAGCAGCAGCATAAATTATAAACTTTCTCTCTCTCTACTCCAGCAGTCGCTTTCAGATCTGTACGGGCCCTTCTGGACAAGTCAGTTAAAATTACACATACCCGAGAACCTTGACAATCATATAAGATCCGACCCAGACCCGTGACATTATTTAGAATTCTGGATCCGATTTCGCTTGGGTCCCGGATCGGGTCTCCAGTATTCGGGTACAGGTGGATCCGTGAAGACCTCTAGTACAGAGCACTTTGAATTTATTTTGCCATTGCATTTGTTGCGCTGCTAGACTCTGAAGAAGATAAAAATATGCTGCTTTTGGCGATGGCTTTATGGGATTGCTAGCAACTTCTAAACAATGACCCATTCCTACATGAGTACTAGTTTAATAGCAATGTTGAATATGGTCCTCTGTAGCTCAGTTGGTAGAGCATGGTGCCACTTAACTCACGTAAGGCTATCATACATGTCCAATCACCATCCAGTTGTCCATATTTCATAAGCCAATCATGTATAGCTTCTCCTTCTTTGGAAGAAGGACACACATAAAAGCGTCTCACCCCTCCATCTTTGAATTATGGATGACGTGAAAGAAAAAAGCAAGCTGGTTGGCTGGAGCTAGCGCGACCAACAGCAATCCTGATAGAAAAAGTGGGGGTGAATTTAACTTTTCAAATAACAAAGTAAGATCCGACAGTAATAGCTAATCAATCATACTGTAAATCATTATATTGTTGCATTTTAATAGTTGCCAATTTAACTAAAGGATAGCTAATCATGGCTACCCAGACTATTTGCACTGCCCCCCCCACCCCCACCCCCATCTTTTTACGCTGCTGCTACTCTGTTAAATATTTATGCATAGTCCCACCCCCATCTGCTCTTTTTTTCTCAACACTTTTTTGTTGTTGTTTTATTTTACTTTTTTATTAAAAATAAATGCACTGTTGGTTAAGGGCTGTAAGTAAGCATTTCACTATAATGTCTGCACCTGTTGTATTCGGCGTATGTGGCCAATAAAATCTGATTTGATTTGTCATTGACAATTTACAACCAGTTGTCCATATTTCATAAGCCAATCATGTATAGCTTCTCCTTCTTTGGAAGAAGGACACACATAATAGCGTCTCACCCCTCCATCTTTGAATTATGGATGACGTGAAAGAAAAAAGCAAGCTGGTTGGCTGGAGCTAGCGCGACCAACAGCAATCCTGATAGAAAAAGTGGGGGTGAATTTAACTTTTCAAATAACAAAGTAAGCTAATCAATCATACTGTAAATCATTATATTGTTGCATGCTAATAGTTGCCAATTTAACTAAAGGATAGCTAATCATGGCTACCCAGACTATTTGCACTGCCCCCCCACCCCCACCCCCATCTTTTTACGCTGCTGCTACTCTGTTAATTATTTATGCATAGTCACTTTAACTCTACCCACATGTACATATTACTTCAACTACCTCAACTAGCCGGTGCCCCCGCACCTTGACTCTGCACCGGTACCCCCCTGTATATATAGCCTCCCTACTGTTATTTTATTTTACTTCTGCTCTTTTTTTCTCAACACTTTTTTGTTGTTGTTTTATTTTACTTTTTTATTAAAAATAAATGCACTGTTGGTTAAGGGCTGTAAGTAAGCATTTCACTGTAATGTCTGCACCTGTTGTATTCGGCGTATGTGGCCAATAAAATCTGATTTGATTTGTCATTGACAATTTACAACTTTTGGAGACTATAGTGGTTGTTAAGATATTTTATTTCTGTCTGAGGCGGGATTCGAACTTGGGACCTACAGGTCCACTATTCCCTTCCTCAAACACAGGTAAAAAAATGTTTTAGCGTTTTTCAGCTGATCATAATAAAGAATTATTAATAAACACTTATGAAGATGAACCTGACATTTTTTCTTTTTCTTTCTTTTTCTAAATTTTTTCCCTCATTTTTCTTTTCCCCCTTCTACCACCCTTAACATACTGTTGTTCCCCAGATTTGGTGCTTGCAACGCCAGGATAGTGGGTTTGATTCCCGGGACCACCCATAGGTAAAATGTATTCACGCATGGCTGTAAGTATTATTACTATATAAAGTGTTAATTGCATCAGATGACAGTCATGGCTCTACATGTAATCAGCAATGCTAATATCATATTAGAATATTAGAATAGGTTCCCATGTGAAAAGTTCCCCCTGTGTGACAATTTTTAGAACCCCAAAAGCTTCTTCCAGGCTCCTTCTAAGAGTGTCCATGAACACTCCTCTGTATGAGGGGTATATAAGCCCAAGAAGGTGATCTGGCATGAAGGGAGTGTGGATACTCTGTGCCCATGGGGAGAGCCCTGGAACTGATATGGGGACCGCCTGACTGACTGTGTAACTACTGTATACCCTTGGTGCCCGCATGGCCTTGGCTGGCAGAGCCCCCTGGGGACTTAGGGCTGGGCCTTGTGATCGGTTCCTGTGCCTCCATTGCCCCGCCCGCTCCTAGCACTGGAGTCTGGCTCGCTGCCAGCCAAAACAAAGCCCTAATCCCATCCGCCGGTAAAGCCAGACTCTTCACTGTCTAATCCTGCCGCTTATTAACCCAGTTGTGTGAACTGCTAACGCTGCACTGCCCCTAGTAATGCTCCACTGGCCGGAAAAAGCCACCACCACTACCGCTGGAGGAAAAGGGGGGTGAGTTGCTGATGGGAGGTGAGTTGCTGATGGGCCCTAGACTAGAATACACCCATTTATCAGACTTCCACCTTAAAGACTCTAAAATAACAAAGGTAACCTACCATACCATGCTATCCAGAGGTATCGAAAAGAGCAACGATGCAAAGGCCTGTAGGAATCCATTACCTTACTGATGATCCACAAAAGGTTGCTCCGAATGCTGGCCCAGATTTAGATTTGCAAAGAAAAGCCTTGCCGTGCTCTCTGAATATTAAAATAGAAAATGTATATCTCTGATCATCTGCACCTGTGTCCAATTATCCCTAAGTAATTGTCTCTGCCAGATAGCGGGTGATCCTGTAATGGCAGTTTGGACTGATAATGGAGCTTCCTTGGTGTATGATTGGGACTGCTGCAGCTTTATTTGGGCAGGAGAGGAGCAGAGGAGTGAGAGAACAGGAACAGAGGATGGTGGTCTGGAATAAATCTGAGAATGTAGGGAGGGATAATGTGGGGTGGATAAGAAAAGGAGAGCCCACTTGTCTCTTTGTTGTCTCTCTGAGTAATTCCAGCTAATCACAGACTTACTAGCTGGAAGTAATGTGCACAACTGACACCCTTTGTATGCTGTGCATCGAATCAAAGCACTGGACACGTTCAGATACATGGATTCCAGCTAGGAACCATGCCAATCCAGGCAAAAAAAATAAAATAAAAAATCCCCTCCAAGCACATTTCACACCACAAATATTTTCACATGGGGTACAAGCCTAAAGGAGGTAATTTCCTCTGCTCTTTCAAGCCTGGCATACAGTATGGGATATATATTCAGAAAATTACTAGATTTTCATAAACCTACTCCCTGGGCACTCCTGTGGATCTGAAAGGATTGGATGGATGTAAGCAATTAGCAACTGAAGCAAGCAGGTCGTTATCAATAAAATGTCACAATAAGGTGCAGAGCGTTCGATTTGCCTGCTGGGAGGCAAGGAGACCCCCAGCTCCTCTAAAACCATTGACAACTGCCTGCCAATTTCAAGGGATTGTTAACAAACGTCTGACCTCTGTGATTGCCAACAAGGGTTTTTGCCACCAAGTACAAGTCATGTTTTGCAGAGGGGTCAAATACTTATTTCCCTCATTAAAATGCAAATCAATTTATAACATTTTTGACATGCGTTTTTCTGTATTTTTTTGTTGTTATTCTGTCTCTCACTGTTCAAATAAACCTACCATTAAAATTATAGACTGATCATTTCTTTGTCAGTGGACAAATGTACAAAATCAGCAGGGGATCAAATACTTTTTTCCCTCACTGTATATATATATATATTTTTGTTTGTTTGTTTCTAAATCAACAGTCAAGAACTTCCCGTTGTCCCCTCCTCATTTCGTTGGTTCTTCTCCTTTTCAGTTCCGTTCTAATTTGTTTAAAAACTGTTTGGCTGGGAATCAAGACATTTTCAATTGTCATTCGGCATCGGGTTTTCCATATTTGTGCATTCCCTACACATATGATGAGGTGAAAAAGTTATTTATAGATCTCTTTAAGTGTTCCACATATTTTCCCATACAGTATGGTATTTGGTTTGACTTGAAAAGTGACTCCAATATCTTGCATTTGTTCCCAGATTTCATTTGATCTGCTACATTCTAATAATAAGTGTTTCATAATCAGTACATGATGGCATTGGGCATTTTTTTGTTTTAACATAACAGCTCAATTGGACTACTGCTCTCACCGGGAGCCTTCGCACTGAGATTAGCCACGCCGTGTGTCTTAAGTTTTCTGACAAGTGATTTGCCCATGCCAAGCACTTTCCAAAAGCCTAATCTCTGATTAAGCAAGCTAAATCACACATTGTTTGCTTAGCTAGCTAGCTATACGCCAAATGGATAGGCTACCCTCACATATCTGAATAAACAGTACATGTTTACCTATCTTGAAAAGCATGCGTTACTTGTCGTATAACTCTGATGATAGACCTAAATGTGGAATCATCGGAAATGTGTAGTTCTGACTATGCTCTTCAAAAGGTGATGATATTAAAACCAATTAGTTATAACATTGATTTAAAAATCCCTTAAAAACGGCACGTAGTTGTCAATGGTTTTAAAGGAGCTGGGGATCTCCCAGCAGCAATATCGAACGTTCTAAACCGTATTGTGACGTTTAATTGATACAGACCGATTGCTTACCTACCCATACTCTCAGATCGCCTAGGGGCTAGGAGTTGATCTAGAAATCAGCCACAGCCTTCTTCAAGCCCTGTACTCACCCCTCTGAAGTTGCTCATGGCCTGGAAGTAGATGAGGTAGCTCTTGCGGGGGTCCAGCGGGGTGTTCCAGTAGCCATTGTAGGTGTGGTTGTCCCCCACGGTGAAGGGGCTGGCTTCAGGCAGGCTGCTGGGGGGCAGCTCGGCCGTGTAGTAGTGGGGGGTCCCTCTGGCTTGAGCATCCCCGTGGGACATGGGCAGAGGGTAACAGTCCTGAACCCCCAGTTCCCTCTTTACCTTCCTGCCACTCTCCTCCTCCACCACAACCTGGTACTTACTGGTAGAGACAGGGCACAATATAAGAGGTTGGTATAAATGATTGTAAGATTGTTTCTCGTTAAGTTTGATCATATGGGGGCATTGGCAAATAATATGTATGTGCTGTAAATGTGACATCAAAATGTCTATAAATCCTAAATATCTATGTATTGTAATGGAAATGTCACTATGAACAATGTTCTCTGTGTGTACATGTCTGTGTGTGTCTGTTGCTGTTGTGTTCTCACCTGACGGGTGCTCCCCTGCCCAGGGCGGGGCGAAGCAACACAGTGATCGTGCTCTCTGTTTCACTCAGAGGGGACGGCATGTCTCCATAGTCAAACATTGGAGCTGAAGAGACAGAGCACAGGAGTACAGACCAAGTTATTTTATATAGCAATTAGACTGACCTTGTAATAAACAAGATAATATACATACTCTCACGCCACACACTCACATGCAGACACACACACGTACACAGACACATCCTTCATCAGTCCCCTTTAAAACCAGCTGAGTCTATCCACACATCCTATCTAATAAACACACAGCCTCTTTCCCTATTCTCTCATAAAAGGTCTGCAGACCCCATCAACTCTTGTGAAACTGACAGTCAATTTCATATCCACAAAACAATGTCACCGTTCCCCCAGAAATGGCCCTCCCGAATTTCCCTATGTTCTGGTTGTCTTGGATACCGAGTGCAATTTAAAGTCCTGCGAGTGCAGGACATATAGAAGGAGCTTCTCATTTAAAGGGATTTGGCCGAAGCTGTGTTTCTCCCAGGAGATGCCTCCCTCTGCACGGCGTGTCTTTAATATCCCTAGTCAATTAGTGAGGGGGAGGAAAGGCAAACTATCACGGAGGAATCAATGATTATGGTATTAAAAAAAGAGGGTTTGGAAAATTGCAGCTAGCTGAATAAGCTGCCTTCAATTAAAGTGAGGCGTTTAATGTGTGTGTGTTTATTTTATTCACACGCAACATAAAAGCTCTAGCGTGCTACGAAGAGTCTGTGAGGTGTTTGATTTCAGAAAGGTGTTGGTCGGTTGGGAGGGGGTTTATTGGAGTAAGCTCAATGGAGATAAAGTAAGAATTAGCTTGAGGGTTGTGTACAGTTCAGAGAGTGCTCTGTGGTAGTTCACTCTGGAAGAGTGTAGACTGTAGACGGCAGGCTCTCTGGCTGTCTTAGTAGGGGTGCACGTACAGTATGTTGAGTTCGTTATAAGCGCTATAAGCTAGTTGTCAGTGTAGCAATGAAAGATGCTCAGTACAAGTGAATGTTCTGCTGTTCTGCACTGTAGGCCAGTAGAGGGGGTATGGAGGGGAGGATGATACATAATGACTTTTGGACTCTCTCTCTGGCCACGTGCCAGCAGGTCCCTGTCTGACATACAGCCACCAAGGAGTGATTAAGCAGTAAATCTATAATTAAAAACTCTCAGTATTCTCCTTTGCGTGGAGACACACTCATACACCCACTGAGAGAAAGAGAGAGAGAGAGAGAGAGAGAGAGAGAGAGAGAGAGAGAGAGAGAGAGAGAGAGAGAGAGAGAGAGAGAGAGAGAGAGAGAGAGAGAGAGAGAGAGAGAGAGAGAGAGAGAGAGTGAGCTGCATTGAGGTTTCCTCTGAGGTGTTTTTATTCCTGCCTTTTTACACAGGGAAACATGCATCATTAAAAGTGAATGGAACACCAGGGGTGGATTTCCTTCTTCAGTAATAAGCTCAGAGTCTGTCTTTCTCTCAGCTGGGAGATGCTGCATGGTCCCATGAAGATAGCACTGCATCTATCCTTACACATAACAATCCTTGTTTCCCCTCTGCTCTTTGTGCTTTGTTGTGCGCGATGACAGGGTGTCACTCCTTTTGAGAGGATGGGAGTGGTTGTACTTATATTGTTGGAGGAGTTGTTTTGCCACTGCACGAGGATAAAGCACCTGAGGTTGAAAGTCACATTCAGACCCTAATAAAAGCACAGAGTGAGTGAAACCTACTATAGCTAACTACACAGCTGCACGAGCTCAGACAACAGTCTTCAGTGAGATACCTTCCCTCGGATAGATAGACTGCAGTATTGGGAATCTATGCAAATGATGGGAGACATACACCATATAGAAGAGGGCATGTCATTGGTATTTTTCCTCTGATGGATATATAGGAATTAATTAGTCTATCTCACAACATTCACTTGAGACCCAGAGGAGTTGTGATTATAGCCATGTGCAACATCAATTAACATATTGCTGTAACACCCTTCAAACATACACTACATGAACAAAAGTATGTGGACACCTGCTCGTCGAACATCTCATTCCAAAATCCTGGGCATTAATATGGAGTTGGTCCCCCCTTTGCTTCTATAACAGCCTCCACTCTTATGGGAAAGCTTTCCACTAGATGTTGGAACATTGCTGAGGGGATTTGCTTCCATTCAGCCATAAGCATTAGTGAGGTCGGGCACTGATGTTGGGCGATTAGGCCTGGCTGGCAGTCGGTTTTCTAATTCATCCCAAAGGTGTTCGATGGGGTTGAGGTCAGGGCTCTGTGCAGGCCAGTCAAGTTATTCCACTCCGATCTCGACAAACCATTTCTGTATGGACCTCACTTTGTGCACGGGGGCATTGTCATGCCGAAACAGGAAAGGGCCTTCCCCAAACTGTTGCCACAAAGTTTGAAGCACAGAATTGTCTAGAATGTCATTGTACAGTATGCTGTAGTGTTAAGATGTTCCTTCACTGGAACTAAGGGGCCTAGCCCGAACCATGAAAAACAGCCCCAGACAGATTATTCCTCCTCCACCAAACTTTACAGTTGGCACTACGCATTCGGGCAGGTAGCGTTCACCTGGCATCACTCCAGAGAACGCATTTCCACTGCTCCAAAGTCCAATAGCGGCAAGCTTTACACCACTCTAGCCGATCTTAAGCTTGTGTGCGGCTGCTCGGCCATGGAAACCCATTTCATGACGCTCCTGACGAACAGTTATTGTGCTGACGTTGCTTCCAGAGGTAGTTTGGAACTCGGTAGTGAGTGTTGCAACTGAGGACAGATGATGATTTTTACGCCATTCTGTGAGCTTGTGTGGCCTACCACTTCGCGGTTGAGCCGTTGCTGCTCCTAGACATTTCCACTTCACAATAACAGCACTTACAGTTGACTGGGGGCAGCTCTAGCAGGGCATTTGACGAACTAGTGGCATCCTATGACGGTGCCACGTTGAAAGTCACTGAGCTCTTCAGTAAGGCAATTCTACTGCCAATATTTGTCTATGGAGATTGCATGGCTGTGTGCTCGATTTTATACACCTGTCAGTAACGGGTGTGGCTGAAATAGCCAAATCCACTAATTTGAAGGGGTGTCCACATACTTTTGTATATATAGTCTATTTACAGACTCCTGTTATCTCCTTCAGACAGTTGATGTTCAACTTTGATCCAAACTATGTACAAAGGTTGACATGGCACACACACGGAAATGCACTCTACACACACGTACACAGGGATTTTGTATTGTAGATATGGGATAGTAGAGTAGTGGCCTGAGGGAACACACTTAATGTGTTGTGAAAAGTGTTATGAAATGTAATGTCATGTGCACACACACACCGATGCTCACCAGAAATGTTGGTGGTGATCTCAGTTAGGGCAGTCTGGCCGAAGCCCTTGGTTGTGCGGGCGCGGACCGAAATCAGATATGTGGTGCCAGGGTGAAGGTTGGAGAACATGTGATAGGTCTCATTCCTCAGCTTCGACACTGTTCTCCTAGGTCCTGGCACGTTGATGCCCGGGTCAGACGACTCAATGCTCTGGTAGCTGATCTGTGGTCAAATTAAGAAAAGACACCAGAATGATTCATACTGCAATTATTTCTGAGAGCATGAGTTATTAACTTTGTGGAGCAACTATCCTTTAACATTTGTTCAATAGATTTTCTCTGAGGATTCACATCTGACTTTGAAAATTGTGCTGCTGCTCTAAGTCAATGTACCGATTGGTCATTTTGCTTTGCAAATCAAAATAATATTTTTTAAAAATAATCACATGCTCCGTAAACAACAGGTGTGGACTAACAGTGAAATGCTTACTTACGGGCCCTTTCCAACAATGCAGAGAGAAAGGAAATGAGAAATAATAGAAAAGTAAAACATGTAATAATAAAAGTAATAATAGATACACGAGTAACAATAACTTGCCTATATACACGGGGTACCAGTATCGAGTCGATGTGCAGGGGTACAAGGTAATTGAGGTAGATATGTACATATAACTAGGAATAAAGTGACAGATAGGAAATAGTAGCAGCAGCGTATGTGATGCAGTCCTGTGTAATATTGTTATTTTGTCATGAAAGTGGAATCATTATCAAACCGTTATTGTTTTGTGTGTTTACAAATTTCACAACCTGTGGGTTGCTCAATAACAAGAGGCTAATGATTTTGTTTAGCTTGCTAATACATTCATAATGGCCAAGCCTGAAGGACATTCATGCTAATGTGGAAATGTGTTCTGTGTGAAATATTGATGCTGTTGGAATCAACTTTTTCCCACCCAGTCAAACTGTCTTATGGGATTCCACCCATGTGGCGTCAGAGAGGAATGTAAAAACTGGGAATGTTAAATGACACAGACAAGCCTCGCTTCCCACTGACTTGACTTGAATCAAACTATTGACTATGCAGATAATTTTAAGAGCACGATATGCCCATGCAGGCGTGGTAACTGTGAAGACAGCCAATGACTGTACACTGTACACACATAAAAACCCCAATATAAACGCAGATAATAGCCTCCAGAAAGACCAAAGAGGACCAAGAAGGGGCTTGTGAGGCTGGAGTCGTGGCGGTCGATGGGCTCAGGGAGACAGGTCAATGCTTTAATGGGAGAGAAATGAAGAGGATTTCTTCTGTGGCTCCGTCTAAAGCTCTCTTTGTTAGCTCAGAGAGATCAGGATGCTACGGGGAGAAAATCCATCCCTGCCTCCACTTTATTTGTCAAACCACAAATCCCATTTAATAATATCCTCCTTGAGACGACATTGAAATAGAGAGGGCTGGGGGAAGGCTTGAGGCTGGTATAGGTAATACTGTGCTGAGCCCCTACCATAGGTGAAGACAAAAGGGAGAAAGTGAGAATAACGTTGCAAATTGTCATCTGAGACCTACTCCAACATTAGCATGAATAAATGAGTGCTAATAAATTAGGGTGAGACTAACGTGATGATGCATGGCAGTACTATATGCTGAAAAATGTTGGTGACAAGGTGCCAGACTATTTGCTAGCTCTAGATGTACTGTTAGATGAGTGGAGAGAAACAGAGCGCTCTGGGGATGGACTATGAGCTTGTATAAAAATGCCATACATAACCACCACACATACAGAGCGGCTGATATGTACTGTAGCTTCTGCCTGTATTCTTAGCGTCAAATAGCTGTGTTGTCTCTATTACCTCAATTAACAGCCCCCTATAAAATATAGCTAACTGTATGACACAGCTGTAAAATTGTTGGTGGGACTGCTTATTGTTCTGTCCTTGTTTCAAACTCTCTGTTTGAAAAGTTCTGTGACATTTTTCTCCTAGAACTTACCTGTACTAATCAATGCCTGTGACACTGCTCTTGCTGACCTAAACTACACCAATCAATTCCTACAAACTCTAATCTGATATGAGAGTCAGGAGGGTGAACCTGAGGACTTTGGGAGGAGATGTTTAGAGGAAGATGATGGGAGGGCATCGAGCAGAGTGGGAAGCATCCTTACCTCGTATTGGGTGATGAGACCGTTGGGTTCCACTGGCTCCTCCCACTTGAGGAAAATCATGTCCTCCAGGGGGGTGAAGGTCAGCGACTCAGGGGCGATGCCGCCGGGAACTATGGGAAATAAGCAGTGCACACACAGGTCAGGAAATTGAAGCGGTAATATCATGGCAAGCATCTCATAATGTCAATATCATATTCAGTGGTCAATGTCACGGAGTCTCTCTCACAATGTTAGCCTTAGAACTGACAATTCTGCATCATGTTGGACATAAGGGACTCTATTTTGTGTTAACCGTAGTGTATATAGTCAGGGCCAGAGTCAGAGAGAGTACAAGCAAAGAGAATAGGAGATGATTGACGGATCAGAAACAAGGGGGTATAAAACCACTGAGTAAAACCACTATAGTAAATAACAAGTACTTACAGTCAACTAAGACTGATCAGGTTCATACTATCATCATGATGGTGAGGTATGAAAAATGTATGCACTCACTAACTGTATGTCGCGCTGGATAAGAGCGTCTGCTAAATGACCAAAAAACTAAACATGTAAATGTAAATGTTCATATTACGTGATGCAGAGACCCTTAAAGACATTACGTTGAGCACTGAGTCTGACAGTGACATGATATAATTACTGTACTATAGTGGACAGATCATTTCTATTGTACCAGGAGTCTTATGCCTTCAAAATACCTCAGTGAAATAGTGGTGATTAAATGCATCCTCAGCTGATGGCCAGTGACGACATTCATTAGTATAAATGCTGAATGCTGTTAAAACTCTGTCTGGCCTGGACACCAGGGGAAGCCTGGCCTAGACACATCCATATAAAAACAATGCTAACTGTTTTTATAGTATCCTCTGTGCTCTGTGGTTTTCTATTCCAGACCACAATCCCCATTAGTCTGGGTTTGTAGAGTGCAGGGTGGAGTGGTGGTGGGGGGAAGAGAGATCTACCCTGGGACTAAAGCAACAACCATTCAGCCCTGTGAGGAAACAGTTGTCTGGTGTTATTTCGGTAGTGACAGAGTCTGGAAAGAGAGTTGCTGATTAAAAGCTTTTGAAGAGTGTGTTTATAATTGACAGGTATCTCTTTTTTTTCTCTCTCTCTCTCTCTTTCTCTTTTTCTCTCATTCTCGTTCTCTCTCTCACACACATTTCTTTATTTCTCCCTTTGGTGTGAGAACAGTGCATTTGTTTTGTTTATTTTTCATGGAAAAATGTATTTGTCCTTCAGTCAGGCATCTGCAATGCACAGAGGCTGTTGCCTGCCTTGGCACAAAATGAATATATATTGGGAGATATGGGGGAAATCCGTTCTCTCTGGCTTACTGGTGGGCCTCAGATATGATTATTAATATTTCATTTTCATTTGAGAATGAGACGGATCCTTTGGTATGCTAATGCAGCCTCTTGGAGATGGTGACAATGCTTTTATTCAAGTATACTGAGACACAACCGCATGGGAAAGGAGATGGACCATGATAGTTATGAATCCCTTCAATCAAACTGTAGCTACTGATGTTGACTGTCCCAGTGTTATCAATCCCAACTGTATAGATAGCTAGATTTTTTCCCCATTTGAACGGCACTATTTTTGTTAATTTGTTAACACAAATTTGAATTTAGAGCAGAGTGGAGATAATACACTCCGGAGAAAAGTTTTGAATGACTTTAGGTTATTTTGGTCTCACAGAAGTTTCACCACTACCTAAACAGACAGACACCAAATTGATCCCCGAACAGTCTGTGAGGGTGTTGGATGGCAGCCAACAGACCTTGCCAGGCTATCAGGTACATCTAAAAGCACTGATATAATGTACCAGCAGTGTTCAGTAGCCGCCACACATTTTTGTGAATAGTAACCCACAACCTGAACTCTGGCCTGACAAGACTGGAGTATTGCACCACTGAAAAATATTATTTTGGCATTAGGGCACTTCAACACAAGACGGTTCCTATCTATGAATATGTGCCCTGTACGTATCAGTTCCTTTTTATGTCTCCAACATTCTCCCATGTTATTCTGGTTTCTATGAATGTACCCTGTATGAGCTCCTACGTACAGAATATGTCTCCAACATTCTCCCATCACTTACTGTCCTCTTCAGTGTGGAAGGTGACCTCCCGACCCTCCTTCTTGCCCTCAGGGTTGGCGAGCGCCAGACGGACGTGGATGGAGTGGTAGGGCGGCAGGTCGCGCAGGGTGAAGCGTGAGGCGTTGTGCTCCACCGCCAGGCACTCGCGCACAGTAGTGTTTTGCCCTCCACCGCCCCCTGCGGTGGCATAGTGGTAGCACAGTGACACAGAGTAGGTGTGGCAGCGGGTCAAGTTGTAGGCCAGCGTCTCCCACTGCAGGGTCAGCTGCCTGGACTGGATCTCTGAGGCTGTGAGACCTCGCAAGGCCCGTGTGGGTTCTAACAGAGAGGGAGGATGGCAGGGGGAGGAAGGGAAGGGAAGAGCGAGAGAAGGCCTTGTTATCAACTAGGTCCAGGTCTTCTTTTGAAAAATATATTTTTATCTCAAGAAACTAACCTGGTTAAATAAAGGTTAAATATAAACTGTTTAAACACAGTGTAAATTACGAAATCTTTATGTTTTAATGAAATCCTTTAGTAATAGCCCTGATGCTCCCATGTGTGACAAGTTCTGACAACGTTCTCTCGGTCACGCCGATGTGTTGGAAGCTGTTCATCCAAGCTAGGTGGCACTACCATGTCCCATCATAGAGGTCAACAGTTTTACTGCCAGAGAAAAACTGTGGGCGCGGCACACCCACGTCCCCCGCCAGCCAGACTAGTGCCAATTACGCTAATTAATGGGACAGGCTGCGGGTCTCTGTCACACCCCCGCCAGTCCCCGCCTCTGTGTCAACTAGCAAATTGAGTGTCCACTATAGTTCCATGCCCAGAGGCCAAATTCAGAACCAAAAATAAGAGAGCTGTCCAAGGGCGTTCAATTCCACCGGTTATCTTTATTGCTGGGTCATTGTGGACGGGCTGCTTATTTTTAGCAGTCACCCAGTTACTTCTGGTCACTGCCGGGTTTGGGGTCAACCCTGTTTTCCTTTGACTCAAACAGAGAGAACTACAGCCTTGTCTTTCTTTTCCTCCCTCGGCATAGACAGATAGAGGGATACAGAGATACTGAGAAGCCTCTATGCCTGAAGGCACAAGCCAGTCAGTGTTGCAGTAAGAGATACAGGCTGCAGGGGTGAGCCAAGGACACTTTCAGGGAGCACACTACCAATGGAGGCATTTGTCACAGCCCATTATTAACACAATCGATGCCTTTTTGTCAAACAATATTCCACATAATGTATTGTATTGCTTTGTTCTTTTAATAGGGATGCGTGACTAATGGTGGAGGAGAGTGAGAGTGACAGAGGAGATATGGAGCGGAGGGCTCAGCAGTGAGAAGAGTAAGGTAACACCAGCCACCATCTTCATTCCTGCACTGACTATCACACTCAAAGGGATTCTTCTCTCACTGCAGCTATTTGTGCTGAGGACTAAAACAATGGAGCTAATGCATCGATGAGCGAGGGGAAGCTTGAAGGAACAAAGGGAGTAATCAAAGGATATGGATTTGAAAGGTGCTCTCTCTAAGTCTGAAAGGACACATACGAGCACAAACAGGCATATGCACACGCACACACTCACCACTCAAAAGGCCATCCTCTTCCTCGCAGATATTTATCCCTTTTCCCTTTCTATTCATTATATCTCTCCCTAAAGCTGAATTTCATGACACTGGCAATCTATACTAAAGCCTCTCCACAGTCACCTGTTTACTTTCCTAATTTGTTTGCTGGCATCTCGGTCTAGAAGGAAACATGACCACTGCATTGTTCTGAACATCAGTCTGTGACAGCAGAAAAATGTGTGGCCTGGGTAATCAAGTAGTGGTACATTAGACGCGGCAGGAAATGTTTGAACAATTGTCTTTATGGTGTAATTGATAGTCTGCACAGTCTCGAAGCTAAATAAAGAGGGGCTTTTAACTGAGGAGCTGATGAAAAAAACACTGAAGAGGCCACAGTGTGCCCATTGTGGATTTTCATCAAAGTGGACTTTTGTGCCAACACCCTTCCCTTTGCCCAGTCTATTTGTCTGCATGCCACGCTCGACTGTGTGCAGCGCACACTCCCTGGCACCCTTCGGAGAGAGGTTGCAGCATCCCCAACATGGCCCAGAGCCCAGAGTGGCATGCTTGTTCCTCACGGTATAGAAGTGAGAGGAAAGGAAGGGGAGAGCTTCTGGTTTATTACTCCCACTAATACTGATCCATGGGATTACCTGTGGACAGGGTTGTCCTTGGCCTAGGATGGTGCTGAGCTGTGGAGGGAGTCTGTGAAAACTTAACCACAGGGGAGATGGGAGATGAAGGAGGAATGAAGCAGGAATGCAGTCGTTGACAGAGAGGCCTGACATGATGGATGAGGAAGAAAAGCCGTGAAAGGCATGAGCACTCTCTGTAATGTTCCTAGCCCCACACTTGGCAGAGAGGTTTGGTGGCAAGGGGCTCTCGAGAAGGCTCAGTGACCCAGCTGCAGGTGGAAGCCTATTAACGTGGTTTGGGGACCACCTGCGGTACGAAATAACTTGTCTCGTCTGTGATTTACTTGAGGGGCTTCGAGCTACAATAATGCAGCCCTGCTGATAATCACAGTGATGGCTCATCAAGCACACCTGGCTGGCCATCAGAGGCGGGTGGAGACCATGTTCACATTCACGGCCATTAGTTTTACAGCACCAACAGGAGGACGCCCGGGCTCCACTATATAGGTCAGAGCCAGCCAGGAAGAGAGGCGGTGTTCACACGGAACAGCAGAACATACCCAGTCCATGGCAACACTCTTTTTTGGAGAGGAAATTCACTTTAGTCAGAAGAACACCAAGAGGGTCCAAGCCTGTTCACTCTGCTAATTAGCACACTCCCAGAGATCCCCACTGTGACAAGACCATCTATTTCCTTATGCCTAGACCTAAGCAGCCCAACAAAGGTGAGGAGGATCATAATGCAATGATGAAGTGTGAGGTCAGTGTGGGTTCTGGACCAGATGGTCTGGGGGCTGGGCTGGGAGACGGGGATCAGAGGAACTCAAGGGTGTCCAGGTGGTGATTAGACTCCTGGAGGGTGGACATGGTGAGATACACCAGATGGATGAGGGGTATGTGAAGGTGTGTGAATCAGGATCAGGCCACCAACAGATCAAGCCAGTAGACACAACAACCTAACCCTTACAGTGCATTTGGAAAGTATTCAGACCCATTTACTTTTTCCACATTTTGTTACGTTACAGCCTTATTCTAAAATTGATTAAATTGTTTTGTTTTTCCTTATCAATCTTCACACAATACCCCATAATGACAATGCAAAAACCATTTTTTAGAAATCTTTGCACATTTATAAAAAATTTAAAACTGAAATATTACATTTACATAAATATTCAGACCCTTTACTCAGTACTTTGTTGAAGCATCTTTGACAGCGATTACAGCCTCGAGTCTTCTTGGGTATGATGCTACAAGTTTGGCACACCTGTATTTGGGGAGTTTCTCCCATTCTTCTCTGCAGATCCTCTCAAGCGCTGTCAGGTTGGATGGGGAGTGTCGCTGCACAGCTATTTTCAGGTCTCTCCAGAGATGTTCGATCGTGTTCAAGTCGGGGCTCTGGCTGGGCCACTCAATGACATTCAGAGACTTGTCCCGAAAACACTCCTGTGTTGTCTTGGCTGTGTGCTTAGGAGCGTTGTCCTGTTGGAAGTTGAACCTTTGCCCCAGTCTGAATGCTCTGGAGCAGGTTTTCATCAAGGATCTCTCTGTACTTTACTCCGTTCATCTTTCCCTTGATCCTGACTAGTCTCCCAGTCCCTGCTGCTGAAAACATATTGGTTTCATCAGACCAGAGAACCTTGTTTCTCATGGTCTGAGAGTCCTTTAGGTGCCTTTTGGCAAACTCCAAGCGGGCTGTCATGTGTGTTTTACTGAGAAGTGGCTTCCGTCTGGCCACTCTACCATAAAGGCCTGATTGGTGGAGTGCTGCAGTGATGGTTGTCCTTCTGGAAGGTTCTCCCATCTCCACAGAGGAACTCTGGAGCTCTGTCAGAGTGACCATCAGGTTCTTGGTCACCTCCCTGATCAAGGCCCTTCTCCCCCGATTGCTCAGTTTGGCCGGGCGGGCAGCTCTAGAAAGAGTCTTGGTGGTTCCAAACTTCTTTCATTTAAGAATGATGGATGCCACTGTGTTCTTGGGGACCTTCAATGCTGCAGAAATGGTTTGGTACCCTTCCCCATATCTGTGCCTCGACACAATCCTGTCTCTGAGTTCTACGGGAAATTCATTCGACCTCATGGCTTGGTTTTTGCTCTGACATGCACTGTCAACTGTGGGACCTTATATAGACAGGTGTGTGCCTTTCCAAATCATGTCCAATCAATTTAATTTACCACAGGGGGACTCCAATCAAGTTGTAGAAACATCTCAAGGATGATCAATGGAAACAGGATGCGCCTGAGCTCAAATTCAAGTCTCATATCAAAGGGTCTGAAATTTCTAAAAACCTGTTTTCGCTTTGTCATTATGGGGTATTGTGTGTAGATTGATGAGGAAAATGTTTTTATTAATCCATTTTAGAAAATGGCTGTAACGTAAAAAGAATGTGGGAAAAGTCAAGGGGTCTGAATGCTTTCCGAATGCATTGTATGTTGTGAAAACAACAGCTGGGGAAATTACAGGGCAAGAGGTTGAGCTTTGATATCTGAGACAGTTATTTGGAGTCACCAACATGAACTATACTGCCAAGACAAAACTATAGATTATATTATTAGTAGCCACTGGTATGCAAATTGTCTGGAGATAAAACACGTGACAAACAAAGGCGGGCAAACTTAATTCAGGCGACATTTTCCCTGATACACCTATATTGCATCTAAATGCTCTGTTTAACAGGTAAGCAAACACAGTGGCATTTTTAATTACACACATGTATGCACAAGCTAATGTCACAGTGGGATGAAATGTAAATACATCAGAGGCTGAAATTCAGAAACTTCAGACAGGATAATATTGGTGCCACTGAAAGTAATTTACATTAGAACATTGTGTGCATCCTCTCTCACTTAGAACTATAAAATTCACTCTCCTCTTTCCCTGTCTATCTCTTTGAAATATTATCATTTTTTCCTTGTGTATCCTTTCTCTACTTCCTCTCATTTTATATTTTTCTCTGTGTTTTTCAGTGACAGCTGGCTGTGGGCTCACTCTATTTTACTGATGAATAGGTGGTGTCTGCGGCTATTGGGAAAAGGGAGTGTGCTTAATGTGTCATTAGAGAGAGGACATGGAGGCTGTGGTTGGTGGAACAGGGAGGGGAGAGGTGTGAGAGATGGTTTGTGGTGGGAAGAGACCGCTGGGCATACTAAAGACTGATGACTGTCGAAGACATGGGACAACTGCCCACAGGAAATAGGCATGAATTGTGTGGTTCTGAGTGTGTGTGTGTGTGTGTGTGTGTGTGTGTGTGTGTGTGTGTGTGTGTGTGTGTGTGTGTGTGTGTGTGTGTGTGTGTGTGTGTGTGTGTGTATGTGTGTGTGTGTGTGTGTGTGTGTGTGTGTGTGTGTGTGTGTGTGTATGTGTGTGTGTGTTAGTTGTTTTTCTTCCAGCACAAATTATATTTTTACAAAAAAATCTGAGGAACAAGACCACCTCTCAATCTCATAGAGGGGTTTCAGTCTGGAATACAATTTTGCCACATTATCACCTTGGTGATGGTCTGTTATTCCACTTTTCAAATTCAACAATATAATGAAGCACTTACTCTGAGATTAAATAAAGTGTGAGCATCTAGCTGTTGGGCATCTGTACTTTGAATTGTCTGAGGAAATATCCTCTCTAAAATGACCAAAAAATATAAGGAGCGTTTCTGAGGTTTCTGAGTTTAAATCCACAGAGGAGTGATACATTTTCCTCTATTTATCAAGACTAGAAACATATCAGTCAGACAAAGAAAACTAGAGTGATCTTACAATAGATATTGCAAATCTATTCAAAGTGTATGTGGCTTTAAAAGTATGATATGGTATGGTAAGATTTTATCAAGGATTTGCAAGTGGTTAATAACATGTATTAACAAAATATTTTGTGTTACCAAACACGGCCAACTATGAGAATGTCACATACTAACAAGCGTATCTAGACCTTGTCACACCGCCCAGACCCTCACCTGCACACTTAGTCCTGCTGACGAGGGGTGGTCCGGGTGGTCCGGTGCCGCCCTCTCCGGGCCGGGTCAGCAACACACTTATGTGATACTCCGTGTCTGGGTCCAGGTGCCACAGCTTGTAGGTGACCATGTTGACCCCATGGACCTCGGACCAAGGTGATTGGCTGGCCCGGTACTCAATCTCCTTCCTGATGATAGGGCCGTCTCCCAGGATGGAGTTGGTGTTGAGCTGGATGATCAGATATGTGGAGCCCGCTCGCAGCAGCTGTGGGGGTGCGATAGGGGAGGGGGGAACTGTGGGAAGAAGACAGGGTAGAAGGCTGTGAGGTTATTTAAATGTTATTATTGCTTCTATAAACTGTAGCTGTATTTTTTCCATCCATTATGTGAAATTTGAGGGCTATCTTGGTCAGAAGCTGTTGAAATGGATTCCACTGTACTTATAAGTACTATGTACTCTTGCTAATTAGTCTTATTATAACATGCTTATCATATTTTTTCATCATTTTACTCTAAATAGGCCTGATTAGCCTTTTATTAACTCTATAACTCTCAGGTTTGTTTGAGCCCCCCGGGGCTGAAGAATGTGAGCAGGTCAAGGGTTCAAATAGCAGATTGGACAAATCTAATCAAATCAAATTTTATTTGCCACAATCGCCTAATACAACAGGTGTAGACCTTACAGTGAAATGCTTACTTACAAGCCCTTAACCAACAATGCAGTTTTAAGAAAAATAAGTGTAAAGTTAAAAATAGATGAGTAAAAAATAAAAATAAAAAGGAATTAAAGAGCAGCAGTAAAATAAAATAGCAGTAGGGAGGCTATATACAGGGGGTACCGGTACAGAGTCAATGTACGGGGGCACATAATAGTCGAGGTAATTGAGGTAATATGTACATGTGGGTACAGTTAAAGTGACTATGCATAGATAATAAAAAGAGAGTAGCAGCAGTGTAAAAGGGGGGGTGGGATGGGGTGGGGGGACAATGCAAATAGTCCGGGTAGCCATGATTAGCTGTTCAGGAGTCTTATGGCGGGGGTAAAAGCTGTTAAGAAGCCTTTTGGACCTAGACTTGGCGCTCCGGTACCACTTGCCGTGCGGTAGCAGAGAGAACAGTCTATGACTAGGGTGGCTGGAGTCTTTGACCATTTTTAGGGCCTTCCTCTGACACTGCCTGGTATAGAGGTCCTGGATGGCAGGAAGCTTGGCCCCAGTGATGTACTGGGCCGTACGCACTACCCTCTGTAGTGCCTTGCGGTTGAAGGCCGAGCAGTTGCCATACCAGGCAGTGATGCAACCAGTCAGGATGCTCTCGATGGTGCAGCTGTATAACTTTTTGAGGATCTGAGGACCCATGCCAAATCTTTTCAGTCTCCTGAGGGGGAATAGGCTTTGTCGTGCCCTCTTCACGACTGTCTTGGTGTGTTTGGACCATGATAGTTTGTTGGTGATGTGGACACCAAGGAACTTGAAGCTCTCAACCTGTTCCACTACAGCCCCACCTATTAATAGCGCATTAACTAGCCATACATGAACATAGCAGAGAACCGCGAGTGAAAAAAACTGCTGTATATATGCTCTGAGGAATGTGTATTATCTCAGAAGACAATCTCTCTTAATTGAGCGATGTGTGCCTCCGCTGGCACCGTAATTAATGCAAGCGCTTCACAGAGGAAGTTACCATGATGAAAGGGCAAGATAACATAATTTCGAGGGCAAGATGCCAAATCAGGGATTAATTTCAGAGGCCATCCAAATGTCACTTACAGCAGACTCTCAGAGCCACTGAACAATTATACAGAAAGGTGACTGTGTGAGGGGATGAAGGGAATGCAGAAAAACGAGGACTAAGAGCGAGAGAAACATCAGAGTTAGAACTGTGGCTGTGACTAATGCCTGATTCCTGCAGAGGCACCGGTGTCTATTATGACTATCCTCTCAGAGGGCTCTCGTCTCTATTCCTGCCTCATCCCATGGACGCTTCCCGGAGCACATCCACACTGCAGGCAATCATGCAAGCCTCACAAGCCTCTGGAAGCACAGGGAGACAGGCTATAGTACTATATATTGATGCAAGTTGACATCAAGAAAACTCCCTTACTGTACTTTCCCAAGGATTCTATAACTGGCATTATTCATCACTGTTGCATTTCAGTTTTCAGCACCATTTTGTATTTAGGAACACAAACCCAGCTGACTGTATCAGCTGGAGGTTTGTTAATGTAGCTTTTTATTTACTTATGTATTTACTCAATTATGATAATTTTTAGAGAACCTGAAAATTAGTTTTGTATTGAAACATGACTACTGATATGATAAATCTTAGCCAAAAACCTCAGGGGTGAAACACCACAAAATGTGTTCTACATTGCAGGGACTAAGCTCTGTCCTCCATGGGCCTCTTTGCATTTGACATGATTACTTTCTGCATGCAATCTATGTGCCGAACGTGGAGCACTTGTGTGATCTGAAATGAGTTGATCAAGCTAATTAAAAGGCTGATTACCCTCTCGTTAGCGGGGGCAGTGGGGAAGGGGTGTTTATAAAAGCCTTGTTAAGGGCCTCGCACTGCAGTCCCTGTGAAATACAACACAGAGTAGCAGTGACTGAACGAGCAGCTATGAGTTATGGCCCCGTTGCAGAATGGCTATGCATCAGCTCTCAGGAGTCAGGACAGAACACACCATGCCAAAAATAACCCACATATTCTGAATTTTAAAAAAGCCATGGCAACAACCATGGCACTACTATAATGCTACTAACAATTCCAGAGCTCAGAATTCCTTGTAGAGTTTTCTATAGATCTGAGCACATTACTTGGAGATTGTGTGGCCCTCTGTCTGTGAATTGATTGAGGCTGTTGTTTACTGGCAGACACTATGTGAGCTTAGTGCTGCTCTGGCTAGGGGCTGTGCTGTCGTCCACCAAAAGATCCGTATCACTAACCTCAACGTAATCCATGATGCCACATCTATCAATGGGATTATATTGGTGCTACTTCACAAAACCCCCTTTACTCATTATCGTCCCCCCCCACCCACACACACACTCTCTGCTCTTACTCTCGCTCTCTTTCTCTCTCCTCTTTCCCTCTCTCTACCACCTCTCCCTGCTTTCAAGGCCTGGTTTTAAGAAGTGATGCTTTAAAGGATATAAAGGATGAGAGGAGATGAGTAGAATAAGATTTCTCCATGTCCTTATTTCCTTCTCCATCTCATTCCCCTGGCTTAGGGATTGGGGCCTGGCGTGGCATCAAACCCTCCTATTGAGCCGTGTCATCAGAGAGCTGTCAGAGCAATGTCAGGCTCTAGGGTTAGAGTGAGTAATGGGACTAAGGTTGGGCCATCTGCAGAGCATGATATGAGGGGCAAGATGTTGGATCAACATTGGAGTCCAATAGGTCAGCTCTCCAACACTGCTCTACTGATCAGCTTGGAACATTATTATTATTATTATTATTATTTACCTTTATTTTAACAGGGAATATTGAGACTAAAGTCACTTTTACAAATGACAAAAATACAAAAACCTGTACAATACAAAAACAAGCACATAAAGTTGAAGTCGAAAGTTCACATACACCTTAGCCAAATACATTTAAACTCAGTTTTTCACAATTCCTGACATTTAATCCTAGTAAAAATTCCCTGTCTTAGGTCAGTTAGGATCACCACTTTATTTTAAGAATGTGAAATGTCAGAATAATAGTAGAGAGAATGATTTATTTCAGCTTTTATTTCTTTCATCACATTCCCTGTGGGTCAGAAGTTTACATACACTCAATTAGTATTTGGTAGCATTGCCTTTACATTGTTTAACTTGGGTCAAATGTTTAGTGTAGCCTTCCACAAGCTTCCCACAATAAGTTGGGTGAATTTTGGCCCATTCCTCCTGACAGAGCTGGTGTAACTGAGTTAGGTTTGTAGGCCTCCTTGCTCGGACACACTTTTTCAGTTCTGCCCACACATTTTCTATAGAATTGAGGTCAAGGCTTTGTGATGGCCACTCCAATACCTTGATTTTGTTGTCCTTAAGCCATTTCGCCACAACTTTGGAAGTATGCTTGGGGTCATTGTCCATTTGGAAGACCCATTTGCGACCAAGCTTTAACTTCCTGACTGATGTCTTGAGATGTTGCTTCAAATATATCCACATAATTTTCCTTCCTCATGATGCAATCTATTTTGTGCACCAGTCCCTCCTGCAGCAAAGCACCCCCACAGCATGATGCTGTCACCCCCGTTCTTCACGGTTGGGATGGTGTTCTTCGGCTTGCAAGCCCCCACTTTTTCCTCCAAACATAACGATGGTCATTATGGCCAAACAGTTCTATTTTTGTTTCATCAGACCAGAGGACATTTCTCCAAAAATATGATCTTTGTCCTCATGTGCAGTTGCAAACATTTTTATGGCAGTTTTGGAGCAGTGGCTTCATCCTTGCTGAGCGGCCTTTCAGGTTATGTCGATATAGGACTCGTTTTACTGTGGATATAGATATTTTGTACCCGTTTCCTCTAGCATTTTCACAAGGTCATTTGCTGTTGTTCTGGGATTGATTTGCACTTTTCACACCAAAGTACGTTCATCTCTAGGAGACAGAACGTGTCTCCTTCCTGAGCGGTATGACAGCTGCGTGGTCGCATGGTGTTTATACTTGCGTACTATTGTTTGTACAGATGAACGTGGTACCTTCAGGTGTTTGGAAATTGCTCCCAAGGATGAACCAGAAGGTCTACAATTTTTTTCTGAGGTCTTGGCTGATTTCTTTTGATTTTCCCATGATGTCAAGCAAAGAGGTACTGAGTTTGAAGGTAGGCCTTGAAATACATCCACAGGTACACCTCCAATTGACTCAAATGATGTCAATTAGCCTATCAGAAGCTTCTAAAGCCATGACATCATTTTCTGGAATTTTCCAAGCTGTTTAAAGGCACAGTCAACTTAGTGTATGTAAACAGACTTGCCTAACAGACTTGCCAAAACTATAGTTTGTTAACAAGAAATTTGTGGAGTGGTTGAAAAACGAGTTTTAATGACTCCAACCTAAGTGTATGTAAACTTTCGACTTCAACTGTACATCAGGCAAACATAAATATAGACGATATACACATTAAATACACATTAAGATACAAAACACAGTCAATTAAAACAAACACATTACTCATCCCTTGGTGACACTGCCAGTCCCAAGATATTAACACAGTGTCACGCCCTGGCTCTAGGGACTCTTTTATGTTGAGCCGGGGTGTGTAGAGTCTATGTTTTGTGTTCTTTGTTTCAGTTTCTAGTTCATGTGTATCTATGTTGGCCGGGGTGGTTCTCAATCAGAGGTAACGAGAATCAGCTGTTGCTTGTTGTCTCTGATTGGGAACCATACTTAGACAGCCTGTATGGCACAGTGTATTGTGGGATCTTGTTCCGTGTTGGTTTGTGTTTGTTACCAAGGACTTCACGTATCGTTTTGTTGTTTTTGTTCGTGTGGTGAATATAATAAAGTATGTTCGCATTCCACGCTGCGCATTGGTCTAGTCCTTTTGACGGTCGTGACAGAAGATCCCACCAATACTGGACCAAGCAGCGTGTTTCGGAGCTAACGCCGGGTAAGGAGATGGAGAAGTTGGCGATGGCCCAGGTGGGCCAATGGTGGTCCTGGGAGGACATGTTCGAGGGCAGAGGACCATGGGCAAAGGTTAAAGCCTTGGCGAGAGAGGAGGTACGGCGCCAACAGTGTCGTCGTCGGACAGGCGAGAGGCAACCCCAATAAATTTTTAGGTGGGGGCACATGGCATGGACGACGGGGCTGCTGGAGGCAGATAAGGGGCGAGTTTGTGGACGAGGAGAGAAGGCCACCGGGTTACGGGAGCCATTGGTGATTAGAGGGAGGGAAAGTGTAGAGGCACGGCGAGAGGTACTGAAGTGTGTTGCCAGTCCGGTCCGGCCCGTTCCTGATCCCCGTATAAGGCCATTGGTGTGTGTTCCCAGTGCGGTCCGGCCTGTTCCTGTCCCTCGCACCAAGCCTGTGATGCGCGTCGCCAGCCCGGTCAGGCCTGTTCCTGCCCCTCGCACCAAGCCAATGGTGCGCGTCGCCAGCCCGGCCCGGCCTGTTCCTGCCCCTCGCACCAAGCCAATGGTGCGCGTCGCCAGCCCGGCCCGGCCTGTTCCTGCCCCTCGCACCAAGCCAATGGTGCGCGTCGCCAGCCCGGCCAGGCCTGTTCCTGCCCCTCGCACCAAGCCAATGGTGCGCGTCGCCAGCCCGGCCCGGCCTGTTCCTGCCCCTCGCACCAAGCCAATGGTGCGCGTCGCCAGCCCGACCAGGCCTGTTCCTGCCCCTCGCACCAAGCCAATGGTGCGCGTCGCCAGCCCGGCCCGGCCTGTTCCTGCTCCCCGCACCAAGCCTGTGGTGCGCGTCGCCAGCCCGGCCCGGCCTGTTCCTGCTCCCCGCACCAATCCAATGGTGCGCGTCGCCAGCCCGGCCCGGCCTGTTCCTGCTCCCCGTACCAAGCCTGTGGTGCGCGTCGCCAGCCCGGCCCGGCCCGTTCCTGCTCCCCGCACCAAGCCTGTGGTGCGCGTCGCCAGCCCGGCCCGGCCCGTTCCTGCTCCCGCACCAAGCCTATGGTGCGCGTACGCCAGCCCGGCCCGGCCTGTTCCTGCCCCTCGCACCAAGCCAATGGTGCGCGTCGCCAGCCCGGCCCGGCCTGTTCCTGCCCCTCGCACCAAGCCAATGGTGCGCGTCGCCAGCCCGGCCCAGCCCGTTCCTACTCCCCGCACCAAGTCAGTGGTGCGCGTCGTCAGCCCGGCCCGGCCCGTTCCTGCTCCCCGCACCAAGCCTGTGGTGCGCATCGTCAGCCCGGTCCGGCCCGTTCCTGCTCCTCGCACCAAGCCAGGGGTGCGCGTCGTCAGGCCGGTCCGGCCCATCCCTGCTCCCCGCACCAAGCCTGTGGTGCGCATCGTCAGCCCGGTCCGGCCCGTTCCTGCTCCCCGCACCAAGCCAGGGGTGCGCGTCGTCAGCCCGGTCCGTCAGCCCGTGCCCGTTTCACTGGTGCCTGGTCAGGTACCGGTCAGCTGCTCCACACCGGAGCCTAAGCAATCCGCTCCACCGATGTCCAGCTCCAGCCAGCGGGACCAGACCAGGGGCACTACGGGGGGGTTATTAGAGGGTGGTGTTCACGCCCGGAGCCGGATCCGCCTCCGAGGAGGAATGCCCCTGGCTGGAGCTGTTTGGCGCGGTCGCAGTCCGCGCCTTTGGGGGGGGGGTACTGTCACGCCCTGGCTCTAGGGACTCTTATGTTGAGCCGGGGTGTGTAGAGTCTATGTTTTGTGTTCTTTGTTTCAGTTTCTAGTTCATGTGTATCTATGTTGGCCGGGGTGGTTCTCAATCAGAGGCAACGAGAATCAGCTGTTGCTTGTTGTCTCTGATTGGGAACCATACTTAGGCAGCCTGTTTGGCACAGTGTATTGTGGGATCTTGTTCCGTGTTGGTTTGTGTTTGTTACCAAGGACTTCACGTATCGTTTTGTTGTTTTTGTTCGTGTGGTGAATATAATAAAGTATGTTCGCATTCCACGCTGCGCATTGGTCTACTCCTTTTGACGGTCGTGACACACAGATAGGTTGTATTTCTTCATTGAATGTAGAGCTATGGGCAGCAGGTATCCTAGTGGTTAGAGCGTTGGGCCAGTAACCGATTTAAATACCTAAGGTAAAAAGTCTGCCGATGTGTCCTTGAGCAAGGCACTTAACCTTTTCATCGTATGTGACAATAAAACATATTTTGTTATTATTTTATGTTTATTTATAGTGTCCACATACATATTTGGAGTTACAATTATTGTATTCGAAGGATGTGCTTTGCTTACGATACCGCATGCATCATAGTCTATATGATAATATCAATCAAGCACTTCCATGTGCTGATTGAATTATGCCACAGCTGACAAGTGTGTGGGATGTGTAAATTGATTACGGATTATGTAAATGTTCATTTACACCATTTTCTGCTATTGCTAACACAAAGTAACATGACTAAACCAGTTTTATTCAGTTCACCCTTGGTTCATAGACCTACAGTACAGCATATTGAGAGATCCATAACCTAGTAGCCTCGTCCCACTGACTGATGGCGGGCGTATTTACCTTTGACAATGAGCTCAGCGAAGTTGGAGACCCCAGAGCCCCTGGAGGACTGGGTGACACAGCGGTACAGGTCCTGGTCGGTGCGCTGCACACTGTCCACCTGGAATGACGCCACAAAGCGCCGGTGACTCAGGTGCTTGACCAAGGCTGTAGATGTCACGTCCCCACTGTTCCTCTGGAGAGAGGGGACAGAGAAAACAGGATGGGTCAGATACAAACACATGCTTTCACACAGACACAAATGTAACAGTATTGCTTATGTCCCTCTCCTTGCCCCAAGCTGGGCTCGAACCACATCAACAACTGCCTCCCATGAAGCATCGTTACGTATCGCTCCACAAAAGCCACAGCCTTTGCAGAGCAAGGGAAACAAATACTTCAAGGTCTCAGAGCGAGTGACGTCACCAACTGAAACACTATTACCATGCACCGCTATCGAACTAGCCATTTCACACCGGTTACACTTACCCCCCTTTGACAACCTTCTTCTCCACAGCAACCCCAGCAGCTGGGCAGAGCCCAACTGAGTTATCCAATGTAACAGTATTGCTTCTGTCCCTCTCCTTGCCCCAACCTGGGCTCGACCCAGGGACCCTCTGAACACATCAACAACTGCCTCCCACGAAGCATCGTTACCTATTGCTCCACAAAAGCTGTGGCCTTTGCAGAGCAAGGGTAGCGCTGTAGCAGTCACGACATTTTGTCAGCCGGTTATTTTCATGCAAATAACTGCATCTACTGCATCCATTTAATATACACTATCACAATAAATCATAAATTATTTTTTCAGGCAGCTCTAAAGAAACCTAATGATATGAAGAAAATGTATTTTTGTGCCATGGCATAGGCAGTAGGCTAGTTCATTTAGCAGACAAAATAGCCCTGTGCCATTATTTTATTTTATATGATTTTATAGTAAGAATAATATAATTCCTTTCCGGACCAAGTGTGCATATGAAGTGGTTATGTTGAGCGTAAAAGTAAACATTTGAAACAGGTCCTTTATGCTACATTTAGATTTTTTGGCAACTTTAGTTGTGAATGATACAAACCTTAGAATGTCTTACAAATCAAAACATATATGGGCTGCATGATGCTACTATAGGCTATTAATGATTTGAGAAAGTCACACAAAAAAGCTTGCTCTGTTCCTTGCCTCAGGTTGCTCATACGTGTGCACGCTGTTCTCTCATCAAGTGATCATATTTTCACCCATCAGACTATTCTCAATTTAATCTTGTCTTTAATACTATGTCAAATTAGTTTCAATTTAGAATGGCTCATTATAAATGGGCAGAAACAGCGGCAGGAGTAAAAAGACATGTCATCCGTATGCACTCAAATAGAGAATGGAGGCAACGTTCCCACAGTTAGTTTTTCAATCATGCCGGGTAAGCTACTACTCTGGTTTTATAGTAGAGCAGGTGGTTAATATGAGCAGCTGAGAAATAAATATAGTTGCATTTGGGATCCTCCTCTTTTTAAGGGCAACCATCAAAACTCTGCTTTCAAACGGGATTGAATATAGAAATGTCCAGGTTTATATGCTGAACAAAACTATAAATACAACATGTAAAGTGTTGGTCCCATGTTTCATGAGCTGAAATAAAAGATCCCAGAAATGTTCCTAATGCAAAAAATGCTTGACAGGTGTGGCATATCAAGAAGTTGATTAAACAGCATGATCATTACACAGGTGCACCTTGGGTTGGGGACAATAAAAGGCACTCTAAAATGTGCAGTTTTGTCACACAACACAATGCCAGAGATGTCTCAAGTTTTGAGGGAATGTACAATTGGCATGCTGACTTGCAGAAATGTATTTTTATTTTTATTTGTTATTTATTTTTACTTGTATTTAACTAGGCAAGTGTATTTAACGAGTGGCGCAGTGGTCTAAGGCACTGCATCTCAGTGCTTGAGGCGTCACTACAGACCCCCTGGTTTGATTCCAGGCTGTATCACAACCGGCCGTGATTGGGAGTCCCATAGGGCGGCACACAATTGGCCCAGCCTCGTCCGGGTTTGGCCGGTGTAGGGCGTCATTGTAAATAAGAATTTGTTCTTAACTGACTTGCCTAGTTAAATAAAGGTTAAATAAAACATAGAAAGAAATACGAACAAATTCTTATTTCCCATGATGTCAAGCAAAGAGGCACTGAGTTTAAGGTAGGCCTTGAAATACATCCACAGGTACACCTCCAATTGACTCAAATGATGTCAATTAGCCTATCAGAAGCTTATAAAGCCATGGGTTCAAAATGATCACAAGAACGGTGAGCAAAAATCCCAGAACCACACGGGGGGACCTAGTGAATGACCTACAGAGAGCTGGGACCAAAGTAACAAAGCCTACCATCAGTAACACACTACGCCGCCAGGGACTCAAATCCTGCAGTGCCAGACGTGTCCCCCTGCTTACTGACACCACTGGAATTGTGATACAGTGAATTATAAGTGAAATAATCTGTCTGTAAACAATTGTTGGAAAAATTACTTGTGTCATACACAAAGTAGATGTCCTAACAGACTTGCCAACAGTGGCGGCTGGCCGATAGAGGGCGCTAGGGCGCCGCCCCCTTAAATAAAATTATTCAAAAAAATAAAATAAAAAATAAATAAAAATAATAATAATAATAATAAAAACATCAGTATGTCAATATTTGTGTGTTTGAAATATGGAATGCACACAGTAATATGTGTAAGATATGATAGAAAATCATATTCGCAACCTTTCCTCTGCCTGTCAAACGCCTCGTCAGCTCTGGGCGATACAGAAAGTGCCCCGAGGAGGCGGGTCTACGTAGCAGTTAAGCCAATTGCTAATTTAAGATATGAATGTATGACATAAAATGTAGCTAATCAGCGATTTTAATTGAATCCAAGGAGGGCGATTATTTTATCGCCCCAAGCTCGCCCCTGATAAAATAAGGACCGGGCTCCAGTGGCGCCATTTTTACTAGACGACAATGGCGAGCGCAAGCGTTACTCCTCCAAGACCCAACCCTAACTCGGTGAAATCTCTCCTCCAAGATCCGTTTGAGAGGAGAACTTTGTCAGAGAAAGTTCGGGTGAAAGAGCTGGGCCCAGATCAACCTGACCTCTCAATCAGACAGCAGGCTAGCGAGAAAGGGAAGCAGTATATGCGCGGCTTCTCCCGTAGCTGGTACACCAGGAAGGCTTGGCTAGCTGGGTGCACTGATGCTAATGCTTTATTTTGCTTTCCGTGCTTGCTTTTTTAAAACCGGGGTCAGATTCAGCATGGACAGGTACCGGAGTGAGGGATATGAAGCACCTGTCAGAGAAGGTAAAGAAACATGAGAACACCCAGGGCACACATGGACAACTCTGTAAAGCTAGCTGTATTAGGAAGGGTGAACATTGCTACGCAGCTGGATGACGGCCACAGGATTGCGGTGAGGAAACACAATGAGGAGGTGGATAAAAACAGGCACATTCTATCCAAAATTATCGATTGTGTGAAGTTCTGTGGGGCTTTTGAGTTGGCCTTGCGTGGACACGAGGAGACTGACTCTCGGACAACCCCGGCATTTTCCGGGGCTTAGTGGATTTTGTTGCCTCCCTCGACAGTGTGCTGGAGGAGCACCTGAAGACAGCTACCGTTTTTAAGGGCACGTCAAAGACGATACAGAACGAGCTGTTGGACTGTATGCTGTCAGTGCTTAAGGATTACATCCTGGAGGAAGTAAAGAGTGCTGATTTTATCGCCATTCAAGCTGACGAGACGACTGACGTTTCCACCCACTGCCAGTTGGTGCTTGTGATACGCTACATCGATGCTAAAAGTAACGTCCAAGAGCGTTTTTTTCGAGTTCATTTTGATCGAGAACGCAACCGCCGACACCATCGCTACAGCGCTGCTGGAGAGGCTCAGCACCATACTCTCACATGGACAAAAGGCCAAACTTATTGCCCAGGCTTACGACGGAGCAAGTGTGATGAGGGGGAGCCACCGGCGGAGTGCAGCGTAAAATAGTGGATGTGTACGAAAATGCGCACTACGTCCACTGCTATGCACATCAGCTGAACCTCATCATGCAGCAGGCTACTTCACGCATCCCCAGGATCGGCACTTTCTTTTCCGACCTTGCAGGATTTTCTGCTTTCTTCTCCAGGTCTCCCAAGCGAACCACCGTGCTTGACGAAGTGGTTGCGCATAGACTCCCAGAGCCTCTACAACACGGTGGAACTTCCACAGTCGCGCTGTAAACACTGTGTACGAGTACAGGGATGACCTCCTAACGTGTTTCCAGACCATCAGAGACTCTGGGAACTTTGATGCCCCGACTGTCAGAGAGGCGGGGGGCTTTGTGAGGATGCTCGAAGACGAGGCTTTCTGTTTTTTCCTGGCACTGTTCCACAAGATCATGCCAAATGTGGACATGCTTTTCAGCCAGCTGCAGAAGAGGAACATCGACCCTGTCTTCATTAAAGCACTTGTCCAGAGGTTCACAGACAGCATGCTAACAATCAGGTAAATAACTATATTTACTATTGGCTGATAAAGATGTTGTTAGAAAGATGAATAGTTCACTTACAACAGTTTAAAAGCCTAAATGTGTCTGGTCATCAAAGTGAGTGATTATCATAGAGCCGTCACAATTATATTTGTTTTAGTATTTTAAAAGGAAAGAGAAGACACAATCAGACGTTGATAATAATGCAGGAAAGTACTACACAGTTTGTAATAATTATTCAGGTGTCCACCAGGTCAATTTCTAGAAGAGGCCTAGTTGTTATTGAAGATTAACTTTATTGCTAAGTGCACAGCAGAACAAAATGATGTTGCATCCCTCTCACAAATGTAATAGAAAAAGGCTTTAAAACGTAATAACATCAGTTAATTATGTACATCACAGGTTAAAAGCAGTTACTAGACATAGTTTGTGTGTATATACACACTATCTGTCTGTCTGTCTGTCTGTCTATATATATATATATATATATATATATATATATATATATATATATATATATAAAAAAGTCACTGGTTGTGTGTTGAGGGGGAATTACAGTGAGTTAAGAAGTCTGATTGCAAGTTATCAAATTCAACTTTATTTTTTGGACCCAGGGCCTCAATTCCCTCTTTGTGTGGGGACAGCGCATCTGACGAGCAGCAACAGCCCATCAAGCGACGGAGGATGCTGGGACCAGGAGAACAACAGAGGTTGGCTATAGAGGTAAGTTGTGATGTAATTGTCAGTGTTTCCCCCTAGAACTTTTTTTCAGGCCTGGTAGTATGTAGCCAAAACCCTGAACAATCAGCACCTTGGTAATCATATACTTGAGTTGGACATAGGCATGTGTCAGTCAGGATCACTTGCATCAAAATAGCTTAATTGCAAATTAAAGCTGATGATGTATCTTTTACAGGTATGTGATACCATCCTGAGTCATGCCAAAGAGAGGTTCTCCTTCACCCAGCACCTCATCAGCACAACACTATTGCACGGAGAGTTGTTCCCACAACACAGTGTGAAGTTCCCGATACAGCGCTTGAAACAACCGTGGAGGCGTACCCCATGTTGAACAAGGCCAAGCTCAAAACCGAACTGTCCCTCATCTATGAGAACAGTGAGTTCAAGGCTTGTAGTGGTGCAGTGCCCCTGTACCAGTTCTTCATGGAGAACAACCTTCAGAGCACTTTCACAGAGACTGCCAGCCTCCTCAAGATCCTCATCACCACACCCATGACAACTGCTGAGTCAGAAAGGTGCTTCTCTACACTGAAAAGGATCAAGACCTTCCTGAGAAACAGCATGACACAGGATCGCCTGAACGCTCTGGCCATGCTCTCCATGGAGAAGAAACTTGTCAGGGACATTCCTGACTTTAATCAAAGGGTCATTGAGAGGTTTGCCACTCAGAAGGACAGACAGGCAAAATTCCTGTACAAATAAGATGACAGACACACACACACAGAGCAGCTCTGGCCGCATGTTTCTTTGTATATAGTTGACCTTAGCATAAAAAATCCAGTTATATATGGTACTCTAGAAAGTCTTAATAGTGTCTTTGCTAATATTACTGTATATATGTTGTTTTGTATCAATTAATTGTTGCAGTTCTGGAGCACATTAACAATTAGTCACATTTAGTATGATCATAAAATACTGTATGCTATTCTTCCAGTCAAAGGTTTGAGTTCATCCACTTGATATCCATTTCTATATTATACATCCTTTTATACAGTGTAAGATTTCCTATAAACTTTATAATAATTTCATGTTATTGTCCACTTTCCACTCTGTTCTGACAGCATGCCTGTTGCGTTGCCTGTTTACTACCAATGGTGAAAAGTTCACTTTAAATGCAAATGAAAGGCTTGGGTTTGTGTAATATGTTTTTGTGTAAGAATGCCTCAACTTTTTAATATTGGCATTAAATAATTACTGAATGTTTCACTGAGCACTGCTGTCCTGCAGTTTGTGTTAAAATATATCGCGATGGTTACAGGAAAAAAAAAGTATGGCACAGCCCCACCGAGAATATTTTTCACCAGCCGCCACTGCTTGCCAAAACTATAGTTTGTTAACAAGAAATTTGTGGAGTGGTTGAAAAACGAGTTTTAATGACTCCAACCTAAGTGCATGTAAACTTCCGACTTCAACTGTATCTGTGACCAACAGATGCATATCTGTATTCCCAGTCATGTGAAATCCATAGATTAGGGCCTACATAATTAATTTCAATTGACTGATTCCTTGTAGCTCAGTAAAATCTTTGAAATTGTTGCGTTTATATCTTTGTTCAGTATAAGAACACTTATTTCACTCCACGCACCGATTGAGGAGCATGCAGCCTTGCAGCCAACAGGTGATATTCTGCCCAAACTCTGTATGCCATGGGCTCTCCAACCCTGTTCCTGCAGCTACCCAGTGCTTAATTTGGGAAACCAAGTGAAATCTGTTTGGGAACATCGATAGTAACATGTTTTCACAACTAAACATATTTTATTACATTCTTGACAGCCCCTCTCTCTGCGCACTCTAGAAAGGAGAGAGAGGAGGAGATGGAAATGCGCAGTGGTAAGATATCCTGTAGCTAAAGGAAATGTTTCAGCCTATTAATTATAAAAAATAAAAATAAAACTGACCAGGTGAATCCAGGTGAAAGCTATGATCCATTATTGATGTCACTTGTTAAATCCACTTCAATCAGTATATATGAAGGGGAGGAGACAGGTTAAAGAAAGATTGTTACGCCTTGAAACATGGATTGCGTTTGTGTGCTATTCAGAGGGTGAATGAATGGGCAAGATAGTATGGTAGTAGGTACCAGGCGCACCAGTTCATGTCTGTCACGGATTCTGCCGAGGCTGCTCCTCCTCCTTGTACGAGCAGGCGTCGGCGGTCGCCGTCCCCGGAGTACTAGCTGCCACCGATCTTTGTTCTGTGTGTGATTGCTTTTGTCTGTCTGTCACACCTGTGTCCAATTGTTTATTGATCACCTGTCCTATAAGTTCTGTCTGTTTGCTTAGTAGGATTGTGTGTTGTTGTTCGCCTGTCGTAGTGCTGCGTGTTTCGTTTCTTGTTTTCTGTTTTAGTGTTTTACGCATTGTGCGTAATGCTCGCCTCTGTGTTTTTCGAGGCAGTTTGTTTACCGTTTCCTTGTTGGATTATTTGAGTAAACTCTGTTGGACTGAGCCTCGGTGTCCTGCGCCTGACTTCCACCCCACATACACCTCACCTCTTGACAGAACAACACACCATCATGGAGTCAGCAGGAGCAGTAGCGGCACCCAGGTTGCTGGAGGAGCCGTTACGCTATCAAGACATCTTGTTCCAGCAACTTGAGGCCGCCCTTGACGAGGTGTCCAACAAGATGAGTCGCTTGGTGACGAGGGAAGTGCCCACGCCATCACCCACGATCCCATCACCAACGACCAGTCCTCCTCTCTCAGCACCGGGAACCCAGTGGCATTCGGCTCTCGCTCCCGAGGGCATATGACGGTTCTGCAGCCGGGTGTCAGGGTTTCCTCCTGCAGATAGAACTATACCTGGCTACTATACACCCAGCGCCCTCGGGATACGAGAGCGTCGCCGCCCTCATCTCCTGTCTATCCGGTAAGGCGTTGGAATGGGCCAACGCCGAATGGAGGAGAATAGACGCAGCTACCATCACCTACGCTGAGTTCTCCCGCCGCTTCCGGGCAGTCTTCGATCACCCACCTGAGGGGAAGGCGGCGGGGAGCGTCTGTTCTACCTCCGACAGGAGAAGAGGAGCGCACAGGAGTTCGCACTGGAGTTCCGGACGTTAGCTGCGGATGCGGGATGGAATGAGAGGGCCCTCATCGACCAGTATCGGTGTAGCCTGCGAGAGGACGTTCGTCGTGAGCTGGCCTGCAGGGACACCAACCTATGCTTCGACCAGCTGGTGGACATCTCCATCAGGCTTGACACCCTGCTGGCCGCCCGCGGACGTCCCCGAGTGGGGGTCGTCCATTCCATCCTCCAGCACCTCTGAGCCAATTCCTATGGAGCTCGGGGTGCTGGCGCTAGAGAGAGGAGGAGGGAGAACCCGAGGAGGGCCAATCCCTGCACCAACTGTGGCCGTGGAGGACACACCGCGGCCAGGTGCTGGGGAGGGTCTTCTGAGAGAGGGGACAACAGGTCACGCACTGGGGAGTCATTTCAGGTGAGTAGGCGCCCCACTTACCCAGAGCTCTCTGTTGGTCACATGAGCATTCCTGTGCGTTTTCCACAGGTGGCACCTCATTCCCAGCATAAGGCGCTAGTAGATTCAGGCGCAGCTGGGAACTTTATTGATCGGGCATTTTGTGCTAGGTTAGGAATTCCCCTTCGGCCGGTAGAAGTTCCATTCCCTGTCCATGCGTTAGACAGCCGGCCGTTGGGGTCGGGTCTAATCAGGGATGTCACGGCACCGCTGACGATGACTACGCAGGGGGTCATGAGGAAATCATTCAGTTCTATCTGATTGACTCTCCTGCGTACCCAGTGGTGTTGGGGCTTCCTGGTTAAGCACCCACGATCCTACCATAGCGTGGCAACAGAGGGCTCTTATGGAGTGGTCTGCCCAGTGTGTAGGGAGATGTCTAGGTGTTTCCATAGGGGCGACCTCGGTAGAGAGTCCGAACCAAGTGCCCGCACTGCGCATTCCCCCAGTATGAGGATTTAGCACTAGCGTTTAGCAAATCGAGAGCAGCACGGCTACCTCCTCATAGACAGGTGGACTGTGCGATAAATCTCCAGACCGGAGCAGCTTTTCCCAGGAGTCGTGTGTATCCCCTGTCTCAAGAGGAGACTGCGGCTATGGAGACTTACATAGCCGAGTCCTTGGCACAGGGATACATACGGCCCTCTACTTCTCCGGTTTCCTCGAGTTTCTTCTTTGTGAAGAAGAAGGACGGGGGATTGCGCCCGTGTATTGATTACCGTAGTCTCAATCAGATCACAGTAAAATACAGTTACCCACTTCCACTGATTACGACGATGACGGAGTCATTACGCGGAGCCGCGTTTCTTCACAAAGTTGGATCTCAGGAGCGCGTACAATTTGGTGCGCATTAAGGGGGGGATGAATGGAAAACAGCATTTAGCACCACCTCGGGTCATTACGAGTATCTCGTCATGCCGTATGGGTTAATGAATGCTCCTTCAGTCTTCCAATCCTTTGTTGATGAGATTTTCCGGGACATGCATGGGCAGGGTGTAGTGGTGTACATTGACGACATTCTAGTGTATTCTTCTACACGAGCCGAGCATGTAGCCCAGGTGCGCCGAGTATTGAGACGACTGTTGGAGCATGACTTGTATGTCAAGGCAGAGAAATGCCTGTTCTTCCAGGAGTCCGTCTCCTTTTTGGGTTATCGGTTGTCCGCGTCTGGCGTGGAGATAGAGGTAGATCGGGTATCAGCTGTGCGTAATTGGCAAACTCCAACCACCGTAAAAGAGGTGCAGCGGTTCTTGGGTTTTGCTAATTACTACCGGAGGTTTATCCGGGGGTTTTGGACAGGTTGCAGTTCCCATTACGTCCCTGCTAAAGGGGGGTCGGTGCGCTTGCGGTGGTCAGCTGAGGCGGACAGGGCATTTGTCAAGCTGAAGAACCTGTTCGGCCCGCCCCGGTGCTGGCACATCCGGATCCCTCTTTGCCTTTCCAAGTAGAGGTGGACGCATCCGAGACCGGTATAGGGGCAGTCCTGTCACAACGGTCCGGCACGCCACCTAAGCTCCGCCCCTGTGCGTTCTACTCCAAGAAGCTCAGCTCGGCGGAGCGCAATTATGACGTTGGGGACAGGGAGCTGTTAGCTGTAGTCCAGGCCCTAAAGGTGTGGAGGCATTGGCTTGAGGGGGCTCAACACCCTTTTCTCATTCTGACTGATCACCGCAACCTGGAGTACATCCGGGCAGCTAGGAGATTGAACCCTCGTCAGGCTAGGTGGAACATGTTCCTAACCCGGTTTGTGTTTAAGATCACATACATCCCTGGGTCCCAGAACGGTAAGGCAGACGCACTGTCCCGACAGTATGACACGGAGGAGAGGTCCATTGAGCCTACTTCCATACTGCCGAAGTCTTGTCTGGTGGCTCCGGTAGTATGGGAGGTCGATGCGGAAATCGAGCGGGCGCTGCGTCCCGACCCTACTCCCCCCGAGTGTCCTGTGGGGCGGACGTACGTTCCGCTCGAGGTTCGTGATCGGCTTATTTCGTGGGCTCATACATCACCCTCCTCTGGACATCCTGGTATTGGTGGGACGGTGCACTGCCTTAGCGTGAAATACTGGTGGCCAACGTTAGCCAGGGATGTGAGGGTTTATGTCTCCTCCTGCTCGGTGTGTGCCCAGTGTAAGGCACCTAGACATTTGCCCAGGGGTAAGTTACATCCTCTGCCCGTTCCACAACGACCATGGTCCCACCTATCTGTAGATTTTGTGACCGATCTACCCCCCTTCCCAGGGTAATACTACCATTTTGGTCGTTGTGGATCGGTTTTCTAAGGCCTGTCGTCTCCTCCCACTGCCGGGTCTCCCTACTGCCCTACAGACCGCCGAGGCCCTCTTTACCCACGTGTTCCGGCACTATGGGGTCCCCGAGGATATTGTGTCCGACCGAGGTCCCCAGTTCACCTCCAGAGTCTGGGGGGCTTTATGGAACGCCTGGGGGTCTCGGTTAGCCTTACCTCGGGGTACCACCCAGAGAGCAATGGGCAGGTTGAACGTGTTAACCAGGATGTGGGTAGGTTTTGAGGTCCTATTGCCGGGACCGGCCGGAGGAGTGGTCGAGGTATATCCCTGGGCAGAGATGGCCGGAACTCTCTCCGCCACTCCTCCACCGGATTAACACCTTTCCAGTGTATTTTAGGGTATCAGCCGGTCCTGGCACCGTGGCACGAGAGCCAGACCGAGGCCCCTGCGGTGGATGAGTGGATTCGGCGCTCAGAAGAGACGTGGGACGCTGCCCATGTCCATCTGCAGCGTGCCATCCGTCAACAGAAGGCGAGCGCCGATCGCCACCGCAGTGAGGGGCCGGTGTACGCACCGGGAGATCGAGTCTGGCTCTCGACTCGAAACCTGCCCCTCCGCCTGCCCTGCCGGAAGCTGGGTCGGCGGTTTGTGGGGGCCCTTCAAAGTCCTGAGAAGATTGAACGAGGTGTGTTACAGATTACAACTGCCTATTGAGTACAAAAATATTAACCCCTCGTTCCATGTGTCTCTTCTCAGGCCGGTGGTAGCTGGTCCACTCCAAGAGGAGGAGATAGGAGAGAACCCTCCACCCCCTTTGGACATCGAGGGGGCACCGGCGTACAGGGTCCGGACTATATTGGACTCGAGGCGCCGGAGGAGTGGTCTCCAGTATCTCGTGGAGTGGGAGGAGTCGGTCCGGAGGAACGGTCCTGGGTGCCCAGGAGGGACATCTCGATCCATCCCTCCTGACTGAGTTCCACCGTGGGCATCCCACGCGCCCGGGTCCGCGTCCTCCTGGCCGTCCCCGAGGCCGGGGTCGGTGCACGGCTGGAGCCGCTGCGTCAAGGGGGTACTGTCACGGATTCTGCCGAGGCTGCTCCTCCTCCTTGTACGAGCAGGCGTCGGCGGTCGCCGTCCCCGGAGTACTAGCTGCCACCGATCTTTGTTCTGTGTGTGATTGCTTTTGTCTGTCTGTCACACCTGTGTCCAATTGTTTATTGATCACCTGTCCTATAAGTTCTGTCTGTTTGCTTAGTAGGATTGTGTGTTGTTGTTCGCCTGTCGTAGTGCTGCGTGTTTCGTTTCTTGTTTTCTGTTTTAGTGTTTTACGCATTGTGCGTAATGCTCGCCTCTGTGTTTTTCGAGGCAGTTTGTTTACCGTTTCCTTGTTGGATTATTTGAGTAAACTCTGTTGGACTGAGCCTCGGTGTCCTGCGCCTGACTTCCACCCCACATACACCTCACCTCTTGACAATGTCAAGAACTGCAATGCTGCTGGGTTTCTCAAGCTCAACAGTTTCCCGTGTGTATCAAAAATGGTCCAACACCCAAAGGACATCCAGCCAACTTGACACAACTGTGGGAAACATTGGATTCAACATGGTCCAGCATTCCTGTGGAACGCTTTCGACACCTTGGAGAGTCAATGCCCATGTTCCTAATGTTTATAGGCCTATGCATATGCATAAGCTCTAGTATGTGTATGGGTGTTTTGAATGAATCATCACCTTAAAAAGCGCTGTCCATTTCGTTGTGTTAGGCTTTGAAACAACATCCACAACATTTGTGTATGCTCCATCTTCTTAAACCAGCTAAATGGAGTGCCATATTTGAGGCAGTCTGCATAGTAAGATTATTGTTCCCTTGGTGGAGCCATGACACTCAGCTAACAACATCATAACTAAATATGTTTCAATTATTGCTAAATAGGCCATTTGAGTTGAGTGATTAAAAAAGGATGATTGTCCAGCAGCATGCAATTATATTAGAATGGCAGGGGTCATCCCCTCTGATTTAAACATGTAAAATGACAATCAGCTATCCTTTAATACAAACAAATGAAATCTCGTTAAGATAATAACGATTATGAGAGCAATATTGGTCATGAGGGCCATCAGTTAAATCAGCGCAGGCGCCGGTAGTCAGTCCTCTTTAGTGTCCACAGCAATATAGGGTGGTTTCACCACCCAGCACTCACACAGTCCTACAAACGGCTATGGAGCCAATACATTTAAGTCCACATGCGTAGCTATAAGTGCATGCCTGATGGACTTAATGTTTCACCCTTTAGTCACTCTAATGTGTAGTCTTGCAGATGAATAGCAGGGGGGTAAGCTTTCATTTTTTGGTACAGAGCAAAAGGGAACTAAACAGAGAAAATGACTCTTCAAAGCCAGAATATATCACGGAGAAGGAGTGGGCATGACAAAGGTAGAGAGAGAGCGCAGGAGAAAAAATTACAAAAACAAAAGAGAGTACCGGTGCTGGGAAAGAAAGCTGCAGTAGAGATGTTGTTGAATGAAAGGAGGTATACCACTGAACCCTTCAAGGCATTTCTCACATTGTTCTATTCCATTATCACCACCAAGTATCCTTCAAGCCTATAGTCTCAACAACAGGCAACCTTGAGCCTAACATTAGTCTAACGTTTAGGCCAAGGCATTCCTCAGTGTGTGAAATAGCAGGCTTGCCTATCAACACATTCCTCCTCTCTCTTTCTTGAAAAACAACTGGTGAGTAAACGGGCTCAGTCTCAGAGAACACATAGGCCCGGGGATGAGCTAGGCCCCTTCTCCGTTTGCTTGGATGACTGGACGTATGTAAGTCTTTGTGCTGTCCAAAGCCACAGTGGACGTGTGTGTATGTTTGTAAAGTCCCGAAAGCCGCAGACCACACAAGCCCCAGCTGTCACAAGTAAACACCCAAACACACAAACTCTAATTAGGGTCAAGCAGTGGCAACCAGTCTGGTCTGGTGGTCATACCAAAACCAAACCAAACCCTCAATCATAGACTTCAGTGGCCTCTGCCCTCGGCTTACTTCTTTTATCTGTTTTGTTTTTTTCTCCCTCCACGAAAGGATATTAGGGAAATCAGGTTTATCAAATAAGCATGAGACGGATTATGTAAACAATCAGGCTGGAGGGAATTACTGAGAACACTAACAAAATTATCTGTTTAGTCTGGCAGGAGTTGGTGAGACTGGGTCCCTGCTGGTACACACAGCAGATGCAACAATCAAAAGAAAATAACAACACAACAGGGAAGGGAAGCAACCTCATCTAAAATGGCAGCCGTGACACCCAGTCATGTATCTCCCCATGCTGTTTGGGGAAGGCAGGCTTCGAAGGGCCTTGAGGACGTTTGGTATTGTGAATGCTAGTGCTGTTATGACAGCTCCCTACTAGAGGCATCTGTCCTTGTCCTTGTGATGTGACAAAATGGTTTGTTTGATATAATTCTCACTCTGATGTTAGAATTCTTGAACTTTGAGGTCTCAAAGTTGAAGACGATGTTGTGCCTTCCGCCTCAAGGCTTGCATGGTGTAATTAACACATACTGTAAGAGGTGGTGGTAGGAGTTGTGGATGTGTGGCTGCCTGGTCATTGCTGTGAGAGACAGGCTGGAAAACAAAACACTATCACAATGCTCTTTGAAACCTTCCATCAGGCCTGCATACGTGAGGTTTTTAAAACCAATGAATGTTATTCACTCAGAAATACACTCTAGTGGCCTTCCTGACCTTCAGAGGGATGGAAGTTGCATGAATAAAGCATTCAAGTGTGAAAAGGGATATTAAAAACAGAGCCCTCTATTTTGGATAAAGGAAGAAGGCTGTGAAGAAAGCAGAGCGCTGTGATTTCATGAGCAAACTATATTTTCAAAGGTGCTGGTCTGGAGAGTCTTCAAGGCTGGAGCGTAGCATTAAAACTTTCCCCAATGCTCTGCTGAATTTGAATACTAACACAAGCATGTTTATAATTCAAAGACACTGACCCATCGTTTCAAGGTTCCCTCTTTAATGGCGTGACTACAAATACACTTCAAGTAGAACTAAAAAATGTTGTTATTCCCAAAAAGACCTTCATTCAAATAGTACTTGGTTTCTTTCAAATACTTCAGCTGCGCTTGATTGAGATTGCCTGGCGTAATGGAACCAATTGAATAGTTGAAAATGAACCCAAAAGTGCAAACCCACCTACCTGGCACTCCAGACAGGCTCAATCAAACTCTCAAAAGTATTTGAAAGAAAATAAATACTACAGGTGTGCACCCAAATCCCCACTGACCTCCAGTAGGAACTTCTCAGCTTCCGATGCCCGGCCCGATGCCACACATTGGAAGGTGGCATTCTGCCCAGCATTGACCTCCTCATCCCCCAGCCGGGAGAAGTGGGGCGCCTTATCTGTAGGAACAGAGCGAGAGAGCAGAGATCAAAGGACTGCTGTGCCGTGACAGTCAGCCAATCACAATGCCAGCCAGCCAGACCAACAAAAGAAATGCTTTTATTTTAAAATACATTTTACCAAGTTGTTATGTGTGGCAAAACGCCCATGTCCTTCAGTTCGAGGGCTATGCAGCTATAATACATTTTGTGATTTCTAAAGAGCTGCAGTAAATGATCAGAAATCGGAACTTTGTTCCAGCTTCATTGCCAGAGTGAGAGATGTGTATGACTGTGAAAGTATGAAATGTCACCATCGGCAGCTTTTCACATTATACAACAACGTAATTCAAACTTTCATGTTTAATTAGATACGAATCATAGACTCATTTTCTCCCATGAAGGACCTCACAGCTGGTTGGAGAAGGACTCATTGACATATTGACATATTGCTTGTTCTCTCCATTTATTGTCCTACAATAAACCCACAAAGAGAAGTCATCCAATACACAACTTAGAAATTAATTGCTGGCAGCTACTATTCTCGACAACCCTTCACCGTGGCAATAGGTCATAACACGGGCGTCATCGGAAGTTAGGTAAACATCCTTCAGCCAGATCCCCAGACCCCAGAGAACTCAGAAATCAGGCTCAAGAACATTGTTGCTGATGAAGAACAAGCAGCACTCTTCTGATAAGAACCCAGCTTGATGCATTGAGCGCCGCAGTGAGTCAGAGTATGGGTGCAGCAGCAGCCCTCCCACCCAGCTACACTGTGATTAACACTGGAGCTCTCCTGCTCCTCCACAGCTCTATGAGACGGACTTCCCGCAGAGCCTAAGCACTGGGTTAGAGCCTCCAGCACAGGCTCTCATCGCCACAAAATGGAGGACAACCCAACCTGTCAATCAAAGTGATTGACAGGCAGGAGACGTTACCGTAGCAACCCCAGTGGTGGAGTAGTAGTGAAATCAGAAAGAGAGAGGCGAATGATGTTTCAAGTCCTGCTCTTCCATGTTCAATGTTTCATTACACTGTTGCTTTCTGGCAGAGAGAGACAAGTTGTTGATCTACTTTGTGTAAATATGCAGGGGGGAGAGGCGGGGATGCCTCTTGCGTTTGTAGTCCACAGGTGGTCATGTTTCCTATGGACAACTCCCCCGTCTAAGGTTAATTCATAATTCATCGTAGCTATAAGCCAGCATAAACAAACACAAAAATGAATGTGATAAAAAAAACAGGTCCTTCTGTTGACTAAATAACTTGGTAGTGTAAATGTGTCAGATTGCATCCCGGGGACTCTTCACCATGATACATATTTCATTTGACTGCAACACCGGTTTCAGAGTCAAAGACTAGGACTATGGAGAATACAACAGAAATGTCAAGCGTGCTTAGCAGTTTCAACCGGAATTTGCAAGAAGGAAGGAGCTTGGTGGCTTTTCTTATTTTTTCCCCCTTCATATTCCTTTCGTTGATTTTTTTTCTCTTTGCTTTTGTCTCCTTTCCCTGTGACAAATGGTGCAGGCTGGCAGTGTGCCCAGGTCCTGATGACAGTCTTAATTATTTAATGGTAGCACTGAGGGTGTGTAGAAGATACCATCTGCTCTCCTTTGGAGACACGGGGAACCACAGTCAGCATCTCTGATTGAAATCACTTCTGGTCTCCATGGCATGTGGTGTCTATAAAACCATACAGTAGAAACTATACTGAACAAACATATAAACGCAACATGTAAAGTGTTGGTAACATTTTTAATGAGCTGAAATAAAAGATCCCTGAAATTTTCTATATGCACAAAAAGCTTATTTCTCAAAAATGATGTGCACAAATTTGTTTACATCCCTGTTAGTGAGCATTTTTCCTTTACCAAGATAATCCATCCACCTGACTGGTGTGACATATCAAGAAGCTGATTAAACAGCATGATCATTACACAGGTGCACCTTGTGCTGGGGACAATAAAAGGCCACTCTAAAATGTGCAGTTTTGACACACAACACAATGCCACAGATGTCTCAAGTTTTGAGGGAGTGTGCAATTGGCATGCTGACTGCAGGAATGTCCACCAGAGCTGTTGCCAGAGAATTGACTGTTCATTTCTCTACCATAAGCCTCCTCCAACGTCGTTTTAGAGAATTTGGCAGTACATCCAACCGGCCTCACAACCGCAGACCACGTGTAACCACTCCAGCTCAGGACCTCCACATCCTGCTTCTTCACCTGCAGGATCATCTGAGGAGTTGGAAGGGGGATGCTGAGGAGTATTCTAACTGGACTAAAGCTGTTAACCGAAATCCAAATTAGTGAGCTGGCAGATCATTGTTGATCAGCAGTATGTCGGGGAGCAAACATGTCACAGGGAGAGAGAAGCTTTGTCCAGGGTTTAAGCTCAGGGGTGTTAGCCACTGTCATTACTGCTTTTCCAAGGACTTTTCTACTCCTCTAGGACTGATAGCACACTAAGCCTGTGTTATCCCAGGTACACCGTGCACACACAGACAGCCTTAACCACTGTATAACAGCAGGGGGAAACCACCTAGTGACAAAACCACCACAGGTCTTCTCCTAGAGGAACAGCTTTTGCAAAATACACATTTTACCGTTTCAGTCTAGAGAATGTTCCTAAAAAGTGGCTGGAGCTGAAGAGGCAAGTGTATATGGTGAGTGTTTTGGGCAAATGTCATTCACATAAAACCTGGACCCCCATTGCCGAGAGAGGCCTCAGGGCAATCATACAATGAAAAGGTCAAGCTTCCATTAGCGTTCTCCTCCACTTTATCGTATGGACGTAATTCTCTACATTTCACTCTCTATACAGTATCTGTCTCTACCTTTTCTATTTTATACTGCTCCTTAATCCCCAACCACCTCCCTCCTCTTCTACATCGGTGATGGTACTCACAACAGGGATAGGTCAGGAGCATGATGTCATCCATGGCAATGTAGCCTCGCCGCTCCCTGGAAACAGTTGCTTCGATCAGGACCTGGGAAGTAGAATAAAAACAAATAAGTGAGATAGCTTGGAGGAATAAATATTGAGACAAATTTGATTGCTGTTATCCTTTATACAATTGAATGAAGCTTTGGCATTCGTTTTGAAGCATTTCAAAAATGTTAAGAGGCATTTGCATCAAATCAAACTATCCTCCTTCTGAGGCAGAGGTCTTAATTACTATCACAAAGCTCTACACAATTCATTGCACAGTTAATGACCCACAAGATAGGTCAGGGAAAAAAGAGAGAGGACCAAGGATCCAAATCTTTAAGAATGGAGACAAATTTGACCCTAACAATTACCGAGGCATTTGTGTAAACAGTAACCTGGTTTTATGTAGTGTTACACACTGAGTATACAAAACATTAGGAACACCTTCCTAAAATTGAAGTTGCATCCCCCTCCCCTCCCCCTTTCCTTCAGAACAGTCTCAATTCGTCAGGGCATGGACTCTACAAGGTGTCGAAAGCATTCTACAGGGATGCTGCCCCATGTTGACTCCAATGCTTCCCACAGTTGTGTCAAGATGGCTGGATGTCCTTTGGGTGGTGGACCATTGTTGATACCCACGGGAAACTGTTGAGTGTGAAAAACCCAGAAGAGTGGCAGTTCTTGACACAAACCGGTGCGCCTGGCACCTACTACCATACCCCATTCAAAGGCACTTAAATCTTTTGTCTTGCTTATTACATTTACATTTTAGTCATTTAGCGGACGCCAGAGCGACTTACAGTTAGTGAGTGCATACATTATATTTTTCATACTGGCCCCCCGTGGGAATCGAACCCACAACCCTGGCGTTGCAAACGCCATGCTCTACCAACTGAGCTACATCCCTGCCGGCCATTCCCTCCCCTACCCTGGACGACGCTTGGCCAATTGTGCGCCGCCCCATGGGTCTCCCGGTCACGGCCAGCTACGACAGAGCCTGGATTCGAACCAGGATCTCTAGTGGCACAGCTAACACTGCAATGCAGTGCCTTAGACCACTGCGCCACTCGGGAGATATTATTCACACTCTGAATGGCACACATACACAATCCATGTCTCAATTGTCTCAAGGCTTAAAAATCCTTCTTTAACCTGTCTCCTACTCTTCATCTACACTGATTGAAGTGGATTTAACAAGTGACATCAACAAGGGATCATAGCTTTCACCTTGATTCACCTGTTCAGACTATGTCATGGAAAGAGCAGGTGTCCTTAATGTTTTGTATACTCAGTGTACATGTAAGAGTTCTAAACTTCCTTAATAAGCACAATAGTGCTCTTGAGTAAAATCAAATTTGGACTTATACCAAAACATTGCACAACCGCTCATATTTAGACCCTGCACACCCTGATAGATAAACATGTCCACCAAAATAAGACTAACATTTATGCTTCCAAAAAGCATTTGATTTTATTTGGCATACAGGGCTGTTCTACAAAGTTATTGAAAGTGGTATGGGGGTAAAACATATGACATAATTAAATCAATACTGGCAATACGTGTGGCATCAAAATTGGCAAGAAAAGGACATCATTCTTTAACCAGGGCCGGGGCCTTTGCTAGGGTTGCAAATCTCAGCCTGGCACTTTTCAATATTTACATCAACGAATTGGCCACTATTCTAGAAAAATCCTCAGTCCCTGGTATTAGTCTCCACAATTCAGAGGTTAAATAGCTGCTCTTCGTAGATGACCTGTGCCTGCTGTCACCGACAGCACATGGCCTACATCAGAGCCTGGACCTGCTAGAACAGTACTGCCAGATCTGGACCCTGCCAGCAAACCCCAAAATAATTATTACTTAGGTTTAAAAATAAGCTCAACTGGACACCTACAGTAAATGAGGCAGTGAATGAACTGAGAGAGAAAGCACGCAGGGCATTCTACGCCATTAAAAAACAAATTCCAAATTGAAATCCGTCTGAAACTTTGGCTCAAATTAATTGAATATGTCATTGAACCAATTGCACTTTATTGCAGACAGGTGTGGGGTCCCACTTGCAAAACAAGATTTCACTCAATAGGATAAATGAAGGGTTATTTTTACCCTTAATTATAGTTGTTACTGATTGTCCTGTTGACAATCCTGATTATTATTATTATTGTAATGATTTTAATATTGTAAATGAATCACTTAATTTCCAAAGTATGTTTTGGCAATATGTACATTGTGACGTCATGTCAATAAAGCAATTTGAATTGAATAGAGAGAGAGGAGAGAGAGAGAGAGAGAGAGAGAGAGAGAGAGAGAGAGAGAGAGATAAAGAGAGAGAGAGATAAAGAGAGAGAGAGATAAAGAGAGAGAGAGATAAAGAGAGAGAGAGATAAAGAGAGAGAGAGAGAGAAAGAGGAATAGATGGATAAGTTATATAGTTCTCTACAAGCCCCTGAGGACTTGTGGAAATAATGGCTTTATCGGGAGGCGCAATGTGCTGCCTGACACAGGGCCCCATTCAGCATTCTAGACACAGGCAGCTCTAAAGCTATAATAGCAGATAATACAGCAAGGAAAGGGTCATGAGCCTCTGGGGACAGGTGGCTTTCGTACCCATCCTGTGGTACAATAATTTGGAGGTCTGTGGGCTCCAGTGAAATCCAATCAATATCAAATCACTGCCCCCAGTAATTGTGAGACAGTTATTAGACACAGGGGCGAGGTTTGTTTTCCCAGCATCGAGGGTAGCCTGCCCACACATATGATCGAAGTGCAGCCCTGACTTATTGTTTGTCAAAATACCCGGGCCACTCTATTACAATAACTGCCGGACAGAAGCCTTTATTCAGTTTGGCATACATGAAGTAACTTGAACTACCTTTGCCGGTTGTAATGTACATGTCAGTCCAACATTTTAATGTCTACACAGCCACAACTCTATATTATCCCCTTGTTCAAGGGTATTGAGGTCAGGCAGGCTTATCATCTTTGGGAATTTATGGAAGATCATGTTACTGTAAGATAGGGCCGTAATGCCAAGTGCCCAGTTTGTTGTTCACCACAAGTCCATGATACATGATGTTAATCTCCTAGACTGGATTCGGATGCAGCTCTAAAATCTTGCTTTAGCAACCTCTGCCCAAGATACCATATTTTCTTAGTCAGTGGGCGGCTTAGAGATGTACTACTACTCATTGGGCTTGAGAGCGAGCTCTGATTTCACAAACAACTGTCTTGACAACAGCCCTGGCCTGCTGTGACCTGTGGGGCATACACACGTGCATGGGGGACCTGGATGGGAGATTTCAGATTGGGGTCAGCTGAACTCCAGACAGTATGGAAGCCAGGGGGTCAGGCAGGCAGGGGGGCAGAGGAGAGGTGGGCAGAGGAGACAGGCTGGGGCTAATTCCGCTGGAAAGTGACCCTGCTCTGGCCGTCTGGCTAGCTGCTGTGCCCTAGCTCTGGGACATACACAAAACCTAATCTCCTATTGGAGTCGACTGTGCTCTTCCTTCCTGGACGGAGCTGGAACCTGAGCTGGAAGACGCTGCAGTGCTTTGGAGGGGAGGATTACATTAACATTTGCTGTTTTCATTCAAATGTTCCATTTTCCAGACTGCTGGCTTGTGCGCCATACCCTGAAGGTGTGTGTGTGCGTGCGTGATTGTGTGCGTCTGTCTGTCTGTCTTGTAGTGGGGTAATATTTATCACATACAGTATGCTATATACAGTATATACCTCACTTTTAATTTAATTTTTTACTTTTATTTATACATGGTGGGTCAACATTGAGATCATGGTCTCATTTGCAAGGGAGCCATGTGAACATGAACATACACAATTCAATACACACAATGTAAGATAATAATATCAATACAATACAATAAATACAACAAGATTAATCAAAACAAACCTATCACGTCCCTTAAACTTGATCTAAACTGTCCAATGGAGACCAGTGTGTCTAATTTCAAGTTGTCCTGAAGGCTATTCCATGAGCTGGGAGCATAAAAACTAAAAGTCCAAAGAGCAGATCTGAAAATTGCTGGATCTCCAATTAATACGTGAGCTGAGGTAGTGGGGGAGTATCTGAAGAACCACTTTATATACAAAAAGCAGCCAATGCTGGGCCCTTCTTGTAGTCAGAGACTCCCAGCCAACAGAACTCTACAAAATACACTGGTGTGTATGAAAATTGTCCCCAGTGATGAAACACAGTGCTGAGTGATAGACTGAATCTAAAGGTTTTAAAACAGAGGCTGCTGCATGCATGTAGATTATATCACTATAATCAAGTGCTGGGAGAAGCGTTGCTTGAGCAATCTTATTTCTACTTTCCAAAGTGAGGCAGGATTTATTTCTATAAAATAAACCAATCTTAATTCATAGCTTTTCTGTCAGTTTTTCAATGTATGTTGTAAAAGAGAGCTTATCGTCAATCCAAATACCCAAGTACTTAAAAGGGGGAAGTTGCTCAATTTGGGCTCTTTTCAATGTGCAAATATGCAGGTCCTCAGGGTCAATATTACGAGACCTAGAGAACAACATAAATTTGGTTTTATTAGCATTTAGCACTAGTTTAAGTTCAGTAAGCAATTTTTGAATTGAGTCAAAACAATGCTGAAGGTCATGAATGGCCTGCTGTACTGAGGGGGCACCGGAGTAAATAACTATATCATCCGTGTAGATTATTTAGATAAATAGTGAAGAGAGCAGGGCCCAAAATCGACTGTTGCGGCACACCTTTCGTAATATTGAGGAAACTAGATTTAATTCCGTCAGTAAGCACACAATGTATCCTGTCCGTTAGATAGAGTAGCTTGTGAAAGTATTCACCCCCCTTGGCATTTTTCCTATTTTGTTGCCTTACAACCTGGAATTAAAATGGATGAATTTTGGGGGGGGGTTTGTATCATATGATTTAAATAACATGCCTACCCTTTTGAAGCTGCAAAATATTTTTTATTGTGAAACAAACAAAAATAAGACAAAAAAACAGAAAACTTGAGCGTGCATAACTATTGGGATTGCGCCAGACATAGCGTTTACCTTGATGGCCAAAAAGCTCAATTTTAGTCTCATCTGACCAGAGTACCTTCTTCCATATGTTTGGGGAGTCTCCCACATGCCTTTTGGTGAACACCAAATGTGTTTGCTTATTTTTTTCTTTAAGCAATGACTTTTTTCTGGCCACTCTTCCGTAAAGCTCAGCTCTGTGGAGTGTACGGCTTAATGTGGTCCTATGGACAGATACTCCAATCTCAGCTGTGGAGCTTTGCAGCTCCTTCAGGGTTATCTTTGGTCTCTTTGTTGCCTCTCTGATTAATGCCCTCCTTACCTGGTCCGTGAGTTTTAGTGGGCGGCCCGCTCTTGGCAGGTTTGTTGTGGTGCCATATTCTTTCAATTTTTTAATAATGGATTAATGGTGCTCCGTGGGATGTTCAAAGTTTTGGATATTATTTTATAACCCAACCCTGATCTGTACTTCTCCATAACTTTGTCCCTGACCTGTTTGGAGAGCTCCTTGGTCTTCATGGTGCCACTTGCTTGGTGGTGCCCCTTGCTTAGCGTGTTGCAGACTCTGGGGCCTTTCAGAACAGGTCTATATATACTGAGATCATGTGACAGATCATGTGACACTTAGATTGCACACAGGTGGACTTTATTTAACTAATTATGTGACTTCTGAAGGTAATTGGTTTCACCAGATCTTGTTTAGGGACTTCATAGCAAATGGGGTAAATACATATGCACGCACCACTTTTCCGTTATAAATTTTTGACCATGTTTTTAAACAAGTATTTTTTTTCATTTCACTTCACCAATTTAGACTATTTTGTATATGTCCATTACATGAAATCCAAATAAAAATCCATTTAAATTACAGGTTGTAATGCAACTGTAGTTCTTGAACCAATTGCAAGATAGCTGATCTAGGCCTATTTCAGACAACCTTTGAACAAGTAAGAAATGGTCAACCCTATCAAACGCCTTCGAAATGTCAATAAATAAGGCAGCACAATGATTTCTATGGTCTAAACATTATAGCACATCATTTAAGACAAGTGTAACCGCTGAAACAGAGTGCTATGTCCAGTTCTAATACCAGATTGGTGCTCATTAAGAATAAAATGAGAAGTTAAAAAAGTTCTAAGATGAGAGTTGGCCAGAGACTCTTTGGCAAGGCAAGATAGTTTGGAAATTGGACGGTAGTTATCCAAGTCAAAAGGATCTCCGCCTTTGTATGCCATTTTCCAGATCTTAGGGATATCCCGAGAAACAATTCTCAAGTAAAAAAAATTAAATAAATAGGTTAATGATTCTGCAATTAGTGGGAAAGAAAGCTGCAGCAAAAAGGGATTGATCTTCAATGAAAATGAGAAATGTGTATCTGGGAATGTAACGTTCTCTGCAACCTGGCTCGAGGTGAGTAAAGGTCTCCCTCTACTGGAATCAGAGTTTTTAGAAGCTATTTTATAAAATAGGTGGCCCGCTGACGCAAAGTGGTTATTAAAAGCACCACAAATGTCCATCTTATCTGTTATGGGACCAGAGGCTGTCATAACCTGCTGGGGTAATGAGGGGGTGGGTTTTTTTTTCCAGAGATTTGACTACCTTCCAGAAGGCAGCTGGATTCCCACCATTCTCAGATACACGGTTCAAGAAGTATATAGGTCCTGGATGGCTTTGCCCCAGTGATGTACTGGGCTGTACACACTACCCTCTGTAGCGCCTTACGGTCGGATGCCGAGCAGTTGCCATACCAGGCAGTGATGCAACCGGTCAGGATGCTCTCGATGGTGCAGCTGTATAACTTTTTGAGGATCTGGGGACCCATGCCAAATCTTTTCAGTCTCCTGAGGGGGAAAAGGCGTTGTCGTGCCCTCTTCACGACTTTCTTGGTGTGTTTGGACCATGATAGTTTGTTGGTGATGTGGACCCCAAGGAACTTGAAACTCTCGACCCGCTCCACTACAGCCCCGTCGATGTGAATGGGGGCGTGTTCGGCCCTCCTTTTCCTATAGTCCACGATCATCTCCTTTGTCTTGAATTGTTGCTCATTGAAATTCCTATAATTTATCTTTGTAATAATGTGAGGGTGAGATTTAGGTAGCTTTGCATCTCTTATGCATGGAACTGGACAATGGTTACTGACCTCATATTAAAAAAATCCATTGGCTGTATACTTATGAGGGGCATTTGTCAAAATAATATCTAAACGAGTAGATTTTTCAGGGTGTTTAAAGTTGGGGTGGGTTGGTTCGGTTATCAGCGGAGTTAGATTTAGCTCAATGCAGATATCTTTCAGCCTATAAGAAGCTGGCATCAACCAATCCAGATTAAGATCACCCTGATTTAGCATAGTTAGAGTTGTGCATTATTACCAAGGCACACATTAAGGACTAGGCATTGAAGTTGCTTAGGGACGAGAAGTAGTGAGAGATACAGAAACATTTAAGTTGTCCTTTGTAAATATGGAGACACCTCTGCCAACTCTGTCCGATCTAAAAACATTATAACCAGTCAGGAGACACATCAGTATTCGGCACAGTCTTATTTAGCCAAGTTTCAGATATTACCAGAATGTCCACGTTGGTTTGAGAGACCAGAGTTATAATAAAGTCAATCAAACTTCTGGCATTTACATGAATCAGTCCAATGCTGCGGGATTTCAGATCAGACAGAGTTTCTAATACGAGCGAGGACGTGGGCTAAAACAAGAGTCAATGATGGTTACCTGTTGCGGGCCAGCAGTATGATGATAATGCTGATAATTTATGGTTAGGATTACTTAAACGGGATTTGGGTGTCGATAAGTCAATGTCTCAGCACATTCTTGAAATGCAAGGACAGGGTCCAGAAACCAAGATGATTTGGATGGACCCCATCCTCTCTGTAGAGCATCTTATGTTACTAAAAGGTGTCAAAGTTATCCACAAAAGCAATTCCAACAGAGCTACAGTAGATTTGTAACCAGTCGTGTAGTGCCATCAACCTACTGAATCTTTTGCTGCCACGACTCCGTGATGGCACTGAGCCTGAAATAATGGGACGCTTGTTGGAGTCTTTCAGAGTTTCAATCAGTTCTTTAAAATCCTGTTTCAGCCGTACCGAGCTAGCCATCCTAATGTCACAGCCCCTGTGTACTGGTGTAAAATGGTAGGAAACAGCCTAGTAATGTCCTGTATCTGAGCCCCAGGATAGCACTAGGTTTTTGTCCCGGGAACTGAGATGTTTTTCACCATAGAGCTGCTGATGATAACAGTTGGTGAGATGGCAGAGGTCGTCCAGCAGTTAACAAAACTCTGCAATTAGTCTATTAAACTGAATATCTGACTCCATAAATATGATTTAGCAATATGCAATAAACTATAGTTGAGTTACAGTAATAGAAAGGTCAAGAAAGGTCTAAGAATTGTCTATATCAAAAGCAGATATTTAACATTTTACTGCAGTGGGCTAAACAGGGTCACACAGAGTGTTTCTAGGTAGTCTTAAACAAATCTACTTTGAAACAAAAGTATACACATCACACACATGGTTATGGTCTTTAAAAAATAATAACACCTGTACCATGTCAGATATAGAGTTGAAATGTATTCAATTTTGAGTTTGCATTCCAATATTACACTTTATATACCTCACAGAAGTCTGAAATATAACAAAACCGTTTGACATAGAAACAACAGATTTTCAGTGTTTTTTTTAAATTATTTATTTTATTAATTATGAAATTATTAAAGATATTAACATTCCATCCTTGAGGCCACTAGAGTGTGATTTGGTAATTTGACTGCAGGAAAGGGGTATCATTGTAAAATGAATGGATTCACATAAAGCCTACAAGACAATACTAGCATTACAAGACCGTATTCTAGGCATGAGCAAAGATAGAGATAGAGAAGTCATAGCCTGAAAGGTCGTGCCCCAGGAGTCCATGGGGAGGAGAGAGAGAGAGAGAGAGAGAGAGAGAGAGAGAGAGAGAGAGAGAGAGAGAGAGAGAGAGAGAGAGAGAGAGAGAAGGTCAGGAACAAATAAAGAGAAAGAGACAATGAAGCTAAGATCCTTTTATAACCATTTGACCATGTTTGGATATAGTAGTATAGTATTACTGTAAAGTTAACCTCCAATCAGATATCTGACCAACAGGATGTAAAGACAACAGAACCTCTGCTGAGGTGAGACAGAATGGGGGTTGTAGGTCGCTCTGGATAAGAGCAGCCCAATTCTGATATTTTTCCCACTAATTGGTCTTTCGACCAATCACATCAGATTTTTTTTCACTTCAGATCTTTTTCAGAGCTGATCTGATTGGTCAAAAGACCAATGACTGAAAAAAAGATCCGAATTGGGCTGCCTGTGTAAACGCAGATTTAGCCCAAGCTGGAGTAGAAGAGTAGCCTTTTGGGGGGGAAGGTTGAAATAAATCAGAAGCAGATGGATCAGACTTACGGTAGACAACTTAGAAATACCTTCACAGTTCAATCGAAGGTGTAATTATTCTCTGCCGAGCTAAAGCACTCAATGAGAGATTGATTGCAGGCTAATCTTTAATTGTCTCGGCCATTAGAGCTGCAGGTTATATAAAGAGGGAGACATTCAAAACATTTGTTTCAATAAACAACAGTCTATAGTTTTTACTGAGGACCACTTTACCAATTAAACTTTACATATGTGCATCGTTTATTATAATCAGAGGTTGCTTTACTTTGAGAAAAAAATGTTTTTGGGGAAAATAAATGTCTGGGCATGCAGTGATTTATGACTGAAATAAAAAAGAGCACATTAAATAACGCTGGAATGCCAGACTTTTAGAAGCAGTTGTAATATATACAAATCAAGAGACAATTTATTTGGAACTATAAAAATACCAGCCTCCACCCCTTCCGTTTTGGTCGGGAGCTGGCATTTAGATGCCAAGGCCTTGCACTCACCATTAGACCCAGTCAGGGAAAGATAATTGCTCCTTAAATTCTCACAGATTAAATGTCACATGGTAAGGTACATATGCCCAGGTTACCTAAGGAAAAATATGTGTCTTTCCATGTGGTCCTCTGTAGCTCAACTGGTAGAGCACGGCGCTTGTAACGCCAAGGTAGTGGGTTCGATCCCCGGGACCACCCATACACAAAAAAAATGTATGCACGCATGACTGTAAGTCGCTTTGGATAAAAGCGTCTGCTAAATGGCATATTATTATTATTATTATTAGAGAGGGGCAGACAGAGGGGGAGAGGGCAAGACATCTACAGTCCCTGGTAAAACTTAAGACAGACAGACAAACAGACAGGCAGTCTCGTAGATCGATTAATCACACTCTTTTTGTTTATAAAGCCCTTTTGCAGAAACTTCCACTGTATATTTCTTCATTGTTAACCTACAGAAGTACGGACTACAGGACTCAGTCTCAGGGTGGATAACTCTGGAGATCCCTACGATCTCCACTGAGTTGGGCCGATCTGCCTTTTGTTTTTTTGCACCTTATGTGAGGAATGATATCCAAAATACTTTAAAGTTGGAAGAATTGGTGCCCCTAGGGCATTTCAAACGTCTGTTAGGGGACCTTTTTACAGAGGAATGTGTATGGTTTGTGTATTTCTGTGAATTTTAACGTGTATATATATATATATATATATATATATATATATATATATATATATATATGGATGTGTAGTTTTACATTTCGATGTGTATTGTGTACACAGGGCTCACCTGGAAATGAGACCCTCGGTCTCAGTGTTGACTCCCTGTTAAAATAAAGGTTAATAAAAAAATTAAAAAATTAAAGCCAGGGAGTCAACATGGCTATGTGTGTCCCTAGGGTGTGGTGAAAGAACAAAGGGAATTGGACAGACATAGCCAAATCATTCATTTATTTTTGTTCTGATAAGGTCATTATTTTCCTACCCTTTGATCTGTCGTTCTCACCCCCACTCCATCCTTTCATATAAACCAATACATTCCTTGTACAAACAGAATCTATCAATGAAAGACAACAGATCAAGAAAAAGGCATGTAGACATGAGTCCTCATTCCTGCCCAATGATCCATACGAGTGTGCTTTTTATAGAAATCCCTCCCACTATGTTCCTTTCCTCCCTGCTTATGAAAGCAATGGGCAATTGTGGTGGCGATGGGGAACTTCAGAAACAACCTGGCCCCAAGGGTAGACGTAAGATAGTAAAAGAAAGAAACGGGACACTCCAATTAGTATGATATGTTACGTTTCGTATGGTATGTATTCATATGTGGATGTCCATCATCCATTTCATATGATATGTTACAAATTACAATTGTATGATATGTTATGAAATGCAATCCGTACAATATGTTATGAATTGCAATTTGTACAATATGTTCCGGATTTTTGAAATGTATGATATGTTACACATTTCAAGTTGTTGTGGCTAACATTAGCTAGGTGGCAAGGTGGCTAACATTAGCTAGGCTAGGGGTTAAGGTTAGGGTTAAGTTAAAGGGTTAAGGTTAGGGTTAGGGGAAGGCTTAGCTAACATGCTAAGTAGTTGCAAAGTAGCTAAAACTAGTAAGTATCAGGGTTGGGATCAATTCCATTTTAATTCCAGGTAATTCTGAAAGTAAAGCAAATTCCAAAGAGAAATGGAAATGGAATTTCCATGTACTTCCTGAATTGAGTGGAATTTAAATGGAATTTACCACAACCCTGGTAAGTAGTTGAGCTAAAATGCTAAAGTTGTCCGTGAAGATAGTAAAACATGCAACCTTTGGGATGCTAGACGTTTTGCGTTATATATATATATATTATAAAAAATATATATATATATATATATATATATATATATCTTTCTAAAGATCTAATTGAATTGCCCTGTATATAAGAATATTAATATGTACAGTGCCTTCAGAAAGTATTCACACCCCTTTACTTTTTCCACATTTTGTTGTGTGACAACCTGAATTTAAAATTGATTAAATTGAGTTTTTGGTCAGTGGCCTACACACAATACCCCATAATGTCAAAGTGGAATTATGTTTTTAGAAATGTGTACAAATTAACTAAAAATTAAAAGCTAAAATGTCTTGAGTCAATAAGTATTCAACCCCTTTGTTATGGCAAGCCTAAATACGTTTAGGAGTAAACATTTGCTTAACAAGTCACATTATACAGTGCATTCGGAAAGTATTCAGACCCCTTCACTTTTACATTAAAGCCTTATTCTAAAATTGATTAAATTATTTTTTCCCGCTCATCAATCTACACATGATACCCCATAATGACAAAGCAAAAACAGTTTTTAGACATTTTTTGAGAAAAAAAAAACAGAAAAAAAAAACGGAAATATTACATTTATGTAAGTATTCAGACCCTTTACTCAGTACTTTGTTGAAGCACCTTGGCAGCGATTACAGCCTTGAGTCTTCTTGGGTATGACGCTACCAGCCTGGCACACCTGCATTTGAGTAGTTTCTCCCATTCTTCTCTGCAGATCCTCTCAAGCTCTGTCAGGTTGGATGGGGAGCGTCACTGCACAGCTATTTTCAGGTCTCTCCAGAGATGTTCGATAGGGTTCAAGTCTGGGCTCTGGCTGGGCCACTCAAGGACATTCACAGACTTGTCCCGAAGCCACTCCTGTGTTGTCTTGGCTGTGTGCTTAGGGTCGTTGAGGTCCTGAGCACTTTGGAGCAGGTTTTCATCAAATATCTCTCTGTACTTTGCTCCGCTCATCTTTCCCTCGATACTGACTAGACTCCCAGTCCCTGCCGCTGAAAAACATCCCCACAGCATGATGCTGCCACCACCATGCTTCACCGTAGGGATGGTGCCAGGTTTCCTCCAGACGTGACGCTTGGCATGCAGGCCAAAGAGTTCAATCTTGGTTTCATCAGACCAGAGCATCTTGTTTCTCATGGTCTGAGAGTCCTTTAGGTGCCTATTGGCAAACTCCAAGCGGAATGGCTTGTGCCTTTTACTGAATAGTGACTTCTATCTGGCCACTCTACCGTAAAGGCCTGATTGGTGGAGTGCTGCAGAGATGGTTGTCCTTCTGGAAGGTTCTCCCATCTCCACAGAGGAACTCTGGAACTCTGTCAGAGTGACCATTGGCTTCTTGGTCACCTCCCTGACCAAGGCCCTTCTCCCCCGATTTCTCAGTTTGGCCAGGTGGCCAGCTCTAGGAAGTCTTGGTGGTTGAAAACTTCTTCCATTTAAGAGTGATGGAGGCCACCGTGTTCTTGGGGACCTTCAATGCTGCAGAAATTGTTTGGTACCCTTCCCCAGATCTTTGCCTCGACACAATCCTGTCTCAGAACCCTACGGACAATTCCTTTGACCTCATGGCTTGGTTTTTGCTCTGAAATGCACTGTCAACTGTGGGACCTTATATAGACAGGTATGTGCCTTTCCAAATTATGTCCAATCAATTGAATTTACCAGAGGTGGACTCCAATCAAGTTGTAGAAACATCTCAAGGATGACCAATGGAAACAGGATGCACCTGAGCTAAATGTTGAGTCTCAAAGCAAAGGGTCTGAATGCTTATGTAAATAAGGTATTTCTGTTTTTATTTTTAATACATTTGCAGAAATTTCTAAAAACCTGTTTTCACTTTGTCATTATGTGGTATTGTGTGCAGATTGATGAGGACATTTTTTATTTAATCAATTTTAGAATAAGGCTGTAACGTAACAAAATGTGGAAAAATTCAAGGGGTCTGAATACTTTCTGAATGCACTGTACATTGCATGGACTCACTCTGTGTGCAATTATAGTGTTTAACATGATTTCTGAATGACTACCTCATCTCTGTACCCCACACAGAAAATTACTGTATCTGTAATGTTCCTCAGTTGAGCAGTGAATTTCAAACACAGATTCAACCACAAAGACCAGTGAGGCTTTGCAATGCCTCGCAAAGAAGGGCACCTATGTGTAGATGGGTAAAACAAATAGCAGACATTCAACATCCCTTTGAGCATTGTGAAGTTATTAATTACAACTACAAAGATACAGGAGTCCTTCCTAACTTAGTTGCCGGAGAGGAAGGAAACCGCTCAGGGATTTCATCATGAGGCCAATGGTGACTTTAAAACAGTTACAGAGTTTAATGGCTGTGATAGAAGAAAACTGAGGATGGATCAACAACATTATAGTTACTCCACAATACTAACCTAATTGATAGAGTGAAAAGAAGGAAGCCTGTACAGAATACAAATATTCCAAAAAAAGGAATCCTGTCTGCAACAAGGCACTAAAGTAATACAGTAATCCCTCGTTTATCGCGGGGGTTACGTTCCGAAAATGACCCGCGATAAGTGAAATCCGCGAAATAGAAAACTTTTTTTTTTTACAATTAGCAACTATTACATGTATACAAATACAGTGACTCACGTGTAGGCCGTTTCACTGCTCTTCAGACTGGGCCGCTGCATCCTGACTGTGCTCTGCAGTGTTCTCTTCTTCTGAAGCCCGCGGTGCAGGTGTGTTTGTTCGGGAGAAGAACATAGTGATAGGCAGCTGTTGTCGCTCTTTTTTCTTCTTTGCAAAAAGATCCTTGTACACCGACATGCCACCATCGATTACGTTGGAGAACTGTAACGAACGGCTCATCAAAGGGTCCCATTCCTCAGCTACTCGCTTAAGTTCAGTGGCCATTCGCACCATGGTTGCTAAGCGACCAAGCGTTAGTCCTTCCTCCTCATCTCTCGTGTCCTCTTCTCCCTCTTCTCTTTCATCGTCGCCCATCCGCAGGTGCTTTTGTCGGTCCAGGCCGTTTCGTCGACATTATGGGTTTAGGAGATGTTCGAAATTACAAGATAATTTGGCCAACTTAATGTAAATTTGCCAAGCTGTTTTATGTACGTACACATAACTGCACGAGACGACAAAATGATAGCACAATTCGTAGCATGTTTTGATACAAGAAGCGGGAGTGAGTTTTTAGCGAATCAGAATGCAGAGCACAATGCACCAAAAAAAAAAAATGCATTATGAAAATCCGCGAAATAGCGAATCCGCGATAAGTGAACCGCGAAGTGGCGAGGGATCACTGTACTGCAAAAAAAATGTGGCTAAGCAATTCACTTTTTGTCCTGACTACGAAGTGTTATGTTTGGGGCAAATCAAATACAACACATTACTGAGTACCACTCTCCATAGTTTCAAGCATAGTGGTGGCAGTATCATGTTATAGGTATGCTTGTAATCGTTAAGGACTGGGTAGAAGAAGTGGAATTATGTTTTTAGAAATGTGTACAAATTAACTAAAAATTAAAAGCTAAAATGTCTTGAGTCAATAAGTATTCAACCCCTTTGTTATGGCAAGCCTAAATACGTTTAGGAGTAAACATTTGCTTAACAAGTCACATTATACAGTGCATTCGGAAAGTATTCAGACCCCTTCACTTTTACATTAAAGCCTTATTCTAAAATTGATTAAATTATTTTTTCCCGCTCATCAATCTACACATAATACCCCATAATGACAAAGCAAAAACAGTTTTTTAGACATTTTTTGAGAAAAAAAAAACAGAAAAAAAAAAAAACGGAAATATTACATTTATGTAAGTATTCAGACCCTTTACTCAGTACTTTGTTGAAGCACCTTGGCAGCGATTACAGCCTTGAGTCTTCTTGGGTATGACGCTACCAGCCTGGCACACCTGCATTTGAGTAGTTTCTCCCATTCTTCTCTGCAGATCCTCTCAAGCTCTGTCAGGTTGGATGGGGAGCGTCACTGCACAGCTATTTTCAGGTCTCTCCAGAGATGTTCGATAGGGTTCAAGTCTGGGCTCTGGCTGGGCCACTCAAGGACATTCACAGACTTGTCCCGAAGCCACTCCTGTGTTGTCTTGGCTGTGTGCTTAGGGGTCGTTGAGGTCCTGAGCACTTTGGAGCAGGTTTTCATCAAATATCTCTCTGTACTTTGCTCCGCTCATCTTTCCCTCGATACTGACTAGACTCCCAGTCCCTGCCGCTGAAAAACATCCCCACAGCATGATGCTGCCACCACCATGCTTCACCGTAGGGATGGTGCCAGGTTTCCTCCAGACGTGACGCTTGGCATGCAGGCCAAAGAGTTCAATCTTGGTTTCATCAGACCAGAGCATCTTGTTTCTCATGGTCTGAGAGTCCTTTAGGTGCCTATTGGCAAACTCCAAGCGGAATGGCTTGTGCCTTTTACTGAATAGTGACTTCTATCTGGCCACTCTACCGTAAAGGCCTGATTGGTGGAGTGCTGCAGAGATGGTTGTCCTTCTGGAAGGTTCTCCCATCTCCACAGAGGAACTCTGGAACTCTGTCAGAGTGACCATTGGCTTCTTGGTCACCTCCCTGACCAAGGCCCTTCTCCCCCGATTTCTCAGTTTGGCCAGGTGGCCAGCTCTAGGAAGTCTTGGTGGTTGAAAACTTCTTCCATTTAAGAGTGATGGAGGCCACCGTGTTCTTGGGGACCTTCAATGCTGCAGAAATTGTTTGGTACCCTTCCCCAGATCTTTGCCTCGACACAATCCTGTCTCAGAACCCTACGGACAATTCCTTTGACCTCATGGCTTGGTTTTTGCTCTGAAATGCACTGTCAACTGTGGGACCTTATATAGACAGGTATGTGCCTTTCCAAATTATGTCCAATCAATTGAATTTACCAGAGGTGGACTCCAATCAAGTTGTAGAAACATCTCAAGGATGACCAATGGAAACAGGATGCACCTGAGCTAAATGTTGAGTCTCAAAGCAAAGGGTCTGAATGCTTATGTAAATAAGGTATTTCTGTTTTTATTTTTAATACATTTGCAGAAATTTCTAAAAACCTGTTTTCACTTTGTCATTATGTGGTATTGTGTGCAGATTGATGAGGACATTTTTTATTTAATCAATTTTAGAATAAGGCTGTAACGTAACAAAATGTGGAAAAATTCAAGGGGTCTGAATACTTTCTGAATGCACTGTACATTGCATGGACTCACTCTGTGTGCAATTATAGTGTTTAACATGATTTCTGAATGACTACCTCATCTCTGTACCCCCACACAGAAAATTACTGTATCTGTAATGTTCCTCAGTTGAGCAGTGAATTTCAAACACAGATTCAACCACAAAGACCAGTGAGGCTTTGCAATGCCTCGCAAAGAAGGGCACCTATGTGTAGATGGGTAAAACAAATAGCAGACATTCAACATCCCTTTGAGCATTGTGAAGTTATTAATTACAACTACAAAGATACAGGAGTCCTTCCTAACTTAGTTGCCGGAGAGGAAGGAAACCGCTCAGGGATTTCATCATGAGGCCAATGGTGACTTTAAAACAGTTACAGAGTTTAATGGCTGTGATAGAAGAAAACTGAGGATGGATCAACAACATTATAGTTACTCCACAATACTAACCTAATTGATAGAGTGAAAAGAAGGAAGCCTGTACAGAATACAAATATTCCAAAAAAGGAATCCTGTCTGCAACAAGGCACTAAAGTAATACAGTAATCCCTCGTTTATCGCGGGAGTTACGTTCGAAAATGACCCGCGATAAGTGAAATCCGCGAAATAGAAAACTTTTTTTTTTTACAATTAGCAACTATTACATGTATACAAATACAGTGACTCACGTGTAGGCCGTTTCACTGCTCTTCAGACTGGGCCGCTGCATCCTGACTGCGCTCTGCAGTGTTCTCTTCTTCTGAAGCCCGCGGTGCAGGTGTGTTTGTTCGGGAGAAGAACATAGTGATAGGCAGCTGTTGTCGCTCTTTTTTCTTCTTTGCAAAAAGATCCTTGTACACCGACATGCCACCATCGATTACGTTGGAGAACTGTAACGAACGGCTCATCAAAGGGTCCCATTCCTCAGCTACTCGCTTAAGTTCAGTGGCCATTCGCACCATGGTTGCTAAGCGACCAAGCGTTAGTCCTTCCTCCTCATCTCTCGTGTCCTCTTCTCCCTCTTCTCTTTCATCGTCGCCCATCCGCAGGTGCTTTTTGTCGGTCCAGGCCGTTTCGGTCGACATTATGGGTTTAGGAGATGTTCGAAATTACAAGATAATTTGGCCAACTTAATGTAAATTTGCCAAGCTGTTTTATGTACGTACACATAACTGCACGAGACGACAAAATGATAGCACAATTCGTAGCATGTTTTGATACAAGAAGCGGGAGTGAGTTTTTAGCGAATCAGAATGCAGAGCACAATGCACCAAAAAAAAAAAAATGCATTATGAAAATCCGCGAAATAGCGAATCCGCGATAAGTGAACCGCGAAGTGGCGAGGGATCACTGTACTGCAAAAAAAATGTGGCTAAGCAATTCACTTTTTGTCCTGACTACGAAGTGTTATGTTTGGGGCAAATCAAATACAACACATTACTGAGTACCACTCTCCATAGTTTCAAGCATAGTGGTGGCAGTATCATGTTATAGGTATGCTTGTAATCGTTAAGGACTGGGTAGTTTTTCAGGATAAAAAAGACACAGAGGATTCCTAGAGGATTCACCTTTCAGCAGGACAATAACCTAAAACACAAGGCCAAATCTACACTGTGTAAGGGATCGGGGGTTGGCTGGGTCTAGACAGAGTCTGACACTTCCCTGATCTACAGAGAGGGGGAGTCATCAGACTCGATCTGGTTCACCTGAGTTCTGAGCACACCTGTCAGTAATTAGTGTAGGATATAAGGTGTGCTCAGAAGTTCAGTCGGTGCGAGGTATTGTTCCATTGTGACTTGCTAAGCGTTTTGTTCCGAGAGAGAGAGAGAGAGAGAGAGAGAGAGAGTTTGTTGTTTTTGATTACCCGTGTATCCGACCTGTGCCTTGTTGTTTGACTCCCCGAATTGCTTAATCCTCTGCTTGTCTACCCCAGTGATTATCGTCCTCTGATCCTGTGTCTGTGACCTCGACTACGACTAAGCCCGCTCCCTTGGTACCTCTGCCTGTCTCTGCCTGGCCCAGTTTTGACCACAGCCCGCCCGACCACGATTAAGCTATTCCTTTGTCTGTACTCTAATAAAGCATCGCTATTCTGCGATTGGATCTTACCACTCTGTCCGAGTATTCATTACACACTGGAGTTACCTGCCAAGAAGACATTGAGTTGGCTGACTTACAGTTTTGACTTAAATCGACTTGAAAATCTAAAAATGGTTGTGAAGCAATGATCAACAACCAATTTGACAGAGCTTAAGAATTTTGAAAAAAATTATGGGCAAACGTTGCACAATCCAGGTGTGGAAAGCTCTTAGAGACGTACCCAGAAATACTCACAGCTTTAATTGTTCTTATTATATTTGTATTTATTATTTTACATTTAATGTAATATCTTATGTTGTTCTTGTCTATTACTGTTCTGTACTTTGTCATGTATTTGTATGTTTTATGTGGACCCCAGGAAGAGTAGCTGCTGCATGTGCAGTAGCTAATGGGGATCCTAATAAACTAAACCCAGTTTTTTCCTTAAATAACTTTGTCTTATGTAACCATACCAAACGTAACATATGTGACCGACCGGCTCGATTCAGACTTATGTTTTTTCACATTGGATAAAAGTAGAGACTCAGAGCTAGAAAATTGTATATCATACACTACAGTTGAGGAACAATGGGTAAGTAATTCTGCTTTGAAAGTTGATCAACTTGTAACCTCACATTTGAGGAAATGGTCTTTGAATGTTTTGGTAAACCTACTGGAGAGCTCTTCTTTGTCTACACCCATTCTGCATTGTTTACACCCTCTTAAGCCTTAGCCTCGCCCATCTCTTTAAGGATTCACATGTGAGGCCATGTACTAAACAACCAAAGATTTCAAGACTAAAGGCTGGTTTATACTACGGGTGTATTCGTAAATGCAATCTGGAGTGCCAGAGTGCGCCCTGGGTGTTCGTAAACTCGTAAATTCAGAGCGCTTCGTTCTCGGAGCGTTCAGAGCGCACACTGGACGTTCTGGCCGAGGAGTAGGGTTGATCCGAGCATTCTGACCTAACAACAGCAGTCAAGCTCCCAAGCTAACTGGCTAACGTTGGCTAGCTTGCTAGCTACTTCCAGACACATGAGAGAACAGCTCACTCTGACCATTTTACTCACCCTAGCAGAGCTGGTTAGGCTGTTTTTATGTTATCCAGAGCGTTGGTGACTGTGCTGCTGGCAGCAATTTAATTACGTTTTTTTGACAACGTTTCCTGACACCGGCCATATTCAACGGGTGTTGAGCGTTCATCAATATGTCAGTTATTCTGCGCTCTGGCACACTCAGACGAGAGTGCTTTGAAATCGGAGTAGATAGCCAGAGCGAATTTACCAGCTACGTCTATTGACAGTTGTCGCAGTGACATCATGAACATTCTATTGAAATGGTTACTTAGTGGAGTCTTTTGTTCAGACATGTAGCTAGCTAGCTAAACAATTAACCATAATCCCAACTCATAACATTACTACCCTGCATGAATCTACAGGTAGCTAACCAACCAGGTTCAATGTTAGCTAGCTAACATTAGGCTATAACTAGCAATGCAAATGGCTCTGAGATACGAATAATATTACTACACAGATCATACACCTAACGTTAGCTAGCTACCTAACATTACGCTTTAACTTGAAATGAAAACGACTTTCTGACAAAATATGAAATGTGTAATATCTGAAAATGTAGCTAGCTAGACTATCTTACCCGTATATATGGATGGACATTTCTCCCTCTCTGTCATGGATGCCGTGGTTGCCCTTAGTTTGAAGATTGTAATCCGGAGACAGGTATTTTATACAACAACAGTCTTCTGTGTGTTCTCTTTTGACTCCCTCTGCATATTTGCAATCAAGGCCAGAATTTTCTCCATCTCCTTAGCTATCATACTCTAATTCCACCAGGCCTTCCACTGATTTCAAAACTCAGTCCTCCAGAAAGTGGAGACCAACACTCGGCATGTTCAGCCCATCCATTATCTCAGCCAATCATGGCTAGCGGGAAGGTTCCTGTCTTTTTCCATGGCTAAACCAACTAGGCTCGTAATTTAACAATTGTATTTGTACTTACAGATGGCATACACGTTCGTTATTAAGGCACATTAAAGTTCACATGTTCCAGAAGGCATTTCTGCCAAAAAAACGCATTTTGATTTTAAAACAAAGTTTACATTCAAATGGCTCTCCTGTGAAGTAGTGACACGCGACATACACCTAGTTTCCTGAAACGAGTCACATATCATATTAATTTGATATGTTTGTTACGTCTAGTCTATGAGACCAGGCTGTCAGAAAAGGTCTGCAACTTGAAACAGTAGACGAGGAGGAACACAGTGAGAGAAAACACACCAGGGGAGAGAAAGGGAAAATAGTGAAGAGAGAGAAGGAGATGGGGGAGAGCACAGCTCCAGATGTAGTTGGCATTCCTGGCGTGCCCGATAACATCTTTAATATTTGATAACAAGGTTCCAGCTATCGCAGACACCTCCACCAATAAGGGGGTGAAATATATGGCTGAGCACGGCAGACGGGAAATATCTCAAATCAAATATATTCCAAAGTGATCTCACTCTCTCGCTCTTCCATTTTCCACTTGTCCCACCCAACCCTCTCTTGATGTTAGGGGACACAACAGCAATGGGAGGAAGTGAAGTAGCATAGCACCTGTCACCAGAGTGATATGAATATCGAAGCTTAATCTTATCAAAACCAACACTGTGTTGTTGTCTCAGGTTAGGCAACAATAAAAATGGCGAGATGTACACTAGATAGAAACATGAAGACTTCAAAGTTGTGAACAAGGAAGAGGAAAGCGTGGAGGGAATCGTATTGCAGATAGATCACTAGGCTGACTAATGATACAAGATCATTTATGTGGCTTTTGAGTATGTTAATCTACTATAGTTGGCTCTGTTGATTTACAGAGAATGAAGCAGAATTTTTAATTTGTCATTCCACACTTTAGACAATGTTTTATGTTACAGACATAAACATTGAGAATGTGTGCTATAAAACAGCTCTATCCTCCTCCGTTCAAGGATCATGATTAAATCAACAGCCCCTGAGAATATGTAATTGTAATAAAGTTACTGGGAAGATTTTTTTATGACTTTAATCCATTCATTACTGAGATTATTTTTTAGCAACTACAGTGTTGTGATAGCAGCATCGAAGGGAAAGTAAATCTAGGAATGCCTTGAAATATTTAAGGCAGTGATATTTTAAGACTTCATAGGTTTATAATATGGTCAATTTACTGTGCATTGGGTTTACTGGCATGATAGGCATGACACAGGAACATTATTCTTTCCATCTGTTCTTCAAGAGTAGCCCCTGACTATCTGGTGACAGAGCAAATCTGATGACCTATCACTTCAAATCCAAAGAGATTCCATTAAGCTTGCTGCAGGGCTCTTCTAACCAAAGTCCTTTCATATTTAAAGTCACACGGGTTGCAGCTAACATGCTTTAAAGCTAAGAGCTCCTGTGGTGGGGGGGGAGAGAGAGAGAGAGAGAGAGAGAGAGAGGGAGAGAGAGAGAGAGAGAGAGAGAGAAGAGAGAGAGAGAGAGAGAGAGAGAGAGAGAGAGACGTGCCGGGTCAGATCGAGTCATGTTCAACTCCACTCCGCTTGACTCTCTCCAGCATTGTTTGTTTATCCGTTTTCATCGGCATGACTGCTGATGTAACCACAGAAAGGGGCCATCGTTATTTTTTGCAGAGAAGGGACTCAAAAGCGGAAACACCATATTAGACAGATAATATGTATTTTCTTCACTGCTGCTACACTATACTTGCCATGGTCAGTTCATTAATTTCTCTATAGGCCAAAAGGTTTCAAACATTTGCCAGAAACTAGAAGATTGATTATTCTGGATACATAACATCACAGTATCTTCATTTTGAGATGGATGATCGCAGCCTACAGTTCAAACAGGTTCTTAACAGGCTGTATTTTCCAAGAATGGTCAAGTGTGTTGCTGCAACCATTGGCCTGTCTTCAGACTCATCTACTCCTCCTCATCTGCCCATTATTCCCTCCTTCTCCTAAGTGATGCCTCTCCTTGGTAGCCCTGGTGTAATGCTGACTCACACATGAGCCATCACTGGGCTGCATAAGAAGCTGTGAAGCAGCATGTACCAAGACAGAGGGTAGAGAGAAGGAGGACACATAGTTAGAATTAGAAGGAAGAGGAGTGATGGAAAGCAAGCCAAAGGAAGACACATAAAAAATAAGCCAGAGGAATGCTGTTTATCCCTAGTTTTTCTGCTATAGGAAACTGCCCATGGCCACAGTATTGGTCGTTAAACTGAGTTGATGAATTGTTCTGCTAAAGAGAACATTGATGTGAAAGCTGGTCTGAGGGTGGTGTGATTGGCAATGCCATTGATTGGGCAGAGCTTGTAATCCTCTCATGTAGTGATATATTTACTGCGATGACTCCCAAGCAAATATAAAGTTGAGAGAAAGAGCGAGCTCGTCAGCGCTTTGCACACGTCAGGCATTATCGAGGTCATTTTCCCCCTGGCCCCCTGCCCACCCACACGCATTGACAACTTTGTGTGTTGTGTGTGTGTTGTGTTGTGTTGTGTTGTGTGTGTGTGTTAATCTTAAATACCCCTCATTGTCAGGCCGTGTAGTGATAGTTCCACAGTGTCATCCTACCTTTGGCTCCTGTTTGTACAAAGCTGGACTATTATTTACACTTGAAGGTCAGATCCTGCAGAACCGCTTGGAAGTGAATTAAGTCGAAGGGATTGACAGTTCTCAAAAAAACGCACATTACTCAACTTAATTGCTTTTTGACAGCTCCGCAGAGTTTGCAGAAAATATACATTTAATTTATGGCCCGGTCGCGCCATTGGAAGGCCAATAGAAATCGCCCAGGTACCCACAGTGGCTGCCAATCAATTTGGGTCGGAGTGGGTAGTGACCTGCCACTGAGGGAGTGAAGTTGTGTTGTGTAGTCCAATGGATGATGTACAGTTAGCAGAGACAGTCTCAGTAGGTTAAACTGTAACAAGCCTGGCCACATAGAAACCAGTTTTGCCCTTTTAGTGCTAACCTAGAATTACCAAGGGAGCAATGATAATTAAACTGAGCTAGCTTTGCATGTGATTAACAACAAGGTCTCCCCGTGGCGTACAGTATCTCACTGTTGGAGAACAGTATAGTTAACACACACAGTCCTGGATGATCAGGCTCAGCTATTGGCTGGTTACCCTTATGCTATATATTTGTCTTAATACCTAACACCTTCACTGGGCCTTAAATAAAACCTTATACGGACTGCATTAACATCCTACATTAAATCAATGGGATCAGTATGAGCCTGTTAGATTTTAGCCACTATTATGTATAGCTGAAGCGGTGGGAAAAGTGAGGCATGCTGTGTAGCGACTTAAAGTAGCAGTGAAGTGATACCACTGGAAGGGATTTACCTGGTACTCATTGGGCCAGAAGGTGCTGATAGCCAGCTCCACTTGGTGCCACTGTCGTCCGTGGGACCCCGACATGTTCCATACTGGGCTACCCAGCGGCCCGCCGTTGACCCGAACATACGCCCGCAGTGCCCCTGGACTGTGGCCATCGCGGCTGTACAGGAAGTAGCTGAACTGGACGCAGTGTGTGTCGTTTTCACTCAGCGTCTGCAGCAGGAGCTGGGCGCGATGCCCTGCAGCATGCTGGGAAGAGTTCACCAGCATATAGGAACCTGGAGAGATGAGAGAGAAACAAGGGTAATGTCACACGAGGGTCAGAGATAATGCATGATGTAATGCCATGACCCCAATGTGAGCGATGAAAAAATGTCTGTTTTTGCATCTGTGATTCGCCATTGGTGGGTACATCAATTGATGAACCTGACTCATGCTTCAAGTTCCCTTTGGGTTATGTTACAGTGGTCTGAAGTGTAATTGTAAGCCATGTAAGTTATCCTGAATGTGTTTACAAGTCCTGTATAATTCACTTAGGCCAAAGAATGTACAGTGCCTTGCAAAAGTATTCATCCCCCTTGGCGTTTTTCCTATTTTGTTGCATTACAACCTGTAATTTAAATTGATTTTTATTTGGATTTCATGTAATGGACATACACAAAATAGTCCAAATTGGTGAAGTGAAATGAAAAAAATAAATAACGAAAAAGTGGTGCGTGCATATGTATTCACCCCATTTGCTATGAAGCCCCTAAATAAGATCTGGTGCAAACAATTACCTTCAGAAGTCACATAATTAGTTAAATAAAGTCCACTTGTGTGCAATCTAAGTGTCACATGATCTGTCACATGATCTCAGTATATATACACCTGTTCTGAAAGGCCCCAGAGTCTGCAACACCACTAAGCAAGGGGCACCACCAAGCAAGTGGCACCATGAAGACCAAAGAGCTCTCCAAACAGGTCTGGGACAAAGTTGTGGAGAAGTACAGATCAGGGTTGGGTTATAAAAATAAAAAAAATAAACTTTGAACATCCCACGGAGCACCATTAAATACATGATTTTAAAAAATTGAAACAATATGGCACAACAACAAACCTGCCAAGAGAGGGCTGCCAACCAAAACTCACGGACCAGGCAAGGAGGGCATTAAGCAGAGAGGCAACAAAGAGACCAAAGATAACCCTGAAGGAGCTGCAAAGCTCCACAGCGGAGATTGGAGTATCTGTCCATAGGACCACTTTAAGCCGTACACTCCACAGAGCTGGGCTTTACGGAAGAGTGGCCAGAAAAAAGTAATTGCTTAAAGAAAAAAATAAGCAAACATGTTTGGTGTTCGCCAAAAGGTATGTAGGAGACTCCCAAAACATATGGAAAAAGGTACTCTGGTCAGATGAGACTAAAATTGAGCTTTTTGGCCATCAAGGAAAACGCTATGTCTGGCGCAAACACAACACCTCTCATCACCCCGAGAACACCATCCCCACAGTGAAGCATGGTGGTGGCAGCATCATGCTGTGGGGATGTTTTTCATCGGCAGGAACTGGGAAACTGGTCAGAATTGAAGGAATGATGGATGGCGCTAAATACAGGGAAATTCTTGAGGGAAACCTGTTTCAGTCTTCCAGAGATTTTGAGACTGGGACGGAAGTTCACCTTCCAGCAGGACAATGACCCTAAGCATACTGCTAAAGAAACACTTGAGTGGTTTAAGGGGAAACATTTAAATGTCTTGGAATGGCCTAGTCAAAGCCCATACCTCAATCCAATTGAGAATCTGTGGTATGACTTAAAGATTGCTGTACACCAGCGGAACCCATCCAATTTGAAGGAGCTGGAGCAGTTTTGCCTTGAAGAATGGGCAAAAATCCCAGTGGCTAGATGTGCCAAGCTTATAGAGACATACCCCAAGAGACTTGCAGCTGTAATTGCTGCAAAAGGTGGCTCTACAAAGTATTGACTTTGGGCAGGTGAATAGTTATGCACGTTTCACAATAAAAAATATGTTGCATCTTCAAAGTGGTGGGCATGTTGTGTAAATCAAATGATACAAACCAACCAAAAATCCATTTTAATTCCAGGTTGTAAGGCAACAAAATAGGAAAAATGCCAAGGGGGGTGAATACTTTCGCAAGCCACTGTAACTGGAGTAGAAGTGCATTTTTCAACCTATTTTAAAAAGGAATAATTCACATTTCTGCTGAGGACCGAATAGAAGCACTAAAGATCTCAATGACACATCCCTCCTAATCTGAGTAACCTCTCTTCAGATGCTAGCCTCATTGAGAACGTTTACATGCCCACCAAAATCCCATTATTATTCGGGATACTCAAGTAGCGCAGGCTAAGTTTTGCATATCATGGGTGTTGTGTCAACTGATTGTCAAACAAATCACTTAAAAAAGTAGGCTTCCTGCGCAGTTCGATCCACCATAATTACATAATAATTTATTTTGCTGATACTCCGTACTGGACCGTATAGCCTACTGGCTACTTTCACCCTTAATTTAGACAACTTTCTGCTTATAATTTCTGACATTTGGACATGTGGTCCTCTGTAGCTCAATTGGTAGAGCATGGCGCTTGTAACGCCAGGGTAGTGGGTTTGATCCCCGGGACCACCCATACGTAAAAATTTATGCACACATGACTGTAAGTCGCTTTGGATAAAAGCATCTGCTAAATGGCATATTATTATTATTATTATTATTATTATTATTATTATTATTATTATTTGGTAAGCCATATTATAATTGACGACATTTGGTAGACCATATGATAATTTCCGACATTTGGTAGGCCATTTGTTTGTCAACTATAGTTAGATACATGCAGCTTCTCTTCTGTCATAACTTGTTGCCCCAGAAATCTAAATGAAGTACAGCTCACCAGAATAATGTCTTACATTGATAGAATGAATGCATTAGTAATCTATTTAACACCTCTAAATTATTATTTTTCTATTAGGGTCCTTGGAGAAAACGCAATTACTCCAAAACAGTGGAAAGTGGTCCTGTGCAAATTGTCCAAATATCATCAGTTTGACCGATTTTAAGGAAATGAAAAGCTGAGAAAACAATGAAACACAAGTATGATCTGAATTTAGTTCATTTTGGGTGCATATTTTATGTGGTTGAAATACTGTCTGCTTGCATAACAGTGTCACAGATAAGACATTACACATTTTCTCAAAAGATGCTGAAAGAAATAAATCATATTTCTCCACTCCTGTTCCTGAGACAAATTAACATTTGTTGTATCATGTTACTGCAATAATGCATAATCCTGCAGGAGTTAATATTATATAATGCTACATGTGAGAGGTTATAGGCCTACAGTCAGTGTCCATATTTCAGTTACTATTACATTTAACCCATATGAACTTAAATTAGGAATTGTCTGTTTATTCATGGCTACAGGGATACTCGTGAGCGGGATATGAAAGGTGTGTGTAAACAGCTTATCCCGAATAAGACCTTAAGTGGGATATGAGCTACTATCCGGAATACTGTGGGCATGTAAACATAGTCATTGTTGGCTTGAGTAAACAGTTTGAGGGGGCCTCTAGAGTTCTGGACAAATCTGCCTTTAAAGCCAGTGTTTTCACTGGAGCGTAAATATACAGTACCAGTCAAAAGTTTGGACTCACCTACTCATGCAAGGGTTTTTCTTTATTTTTACTATTTTCTACATTGTAGAATAATAGCGAAGACATCAAAACTATGAAATAACACATATGGAATCATGTAGTAACCAAAAAAGTGTTAAACAAATCAAAATATATTTTATATTTGAGATTCTTCAAAGTAGCCACCCTTTGCCTTGATGACAGATTTGCACACTCTTGTCATTCTCTCAACCAGCTTCACCTGGAATGCTTTTCCAACAGTCTTGAAGGAGTTCCCACATATGCTGAGCACTTGTTGGCTGCTTTTCCTTCACTCTGCGGTCCAACTCATCCCAAACCATCTCAATTGGGTTGAGGTCGGGGGATTGTGGAGGCCAGGTCATCTGATGCAGCACTCCATCACTCTCCTGGAGGTGTGTTTTGGGTCATTGTCCTGTTGAAAAACAAATGATAGTCCCATTAAGCGCAAACCAGATGGGATGGTGTATCGCTGCAGAATGCAGTGGTAGCCATGCTGGTTAAGTGTGCCTTGGATTCTAAATAAATCACAGACAGTATGACCAGCAAAGCAACCCCACACCATCACACCTCCTCCTCCATGCTTCACAGTGGGAACCACCCATGTGGAGATCATCCGTTCACCTACTCTGCGTCTCACAAAGACACGGCGGTTGGAACCAAAAATCTCACATTTGGACTCATCAGACCAAAGGACAGATTTCCACCGGTCTAATGTCCATTGCTCGTGTTTATTGGCCAAGCAAGTCTCTTCTTCTTATTGGTGTCCTTTAGTAGTGGTTTCTTTGCAGCAATTCGACCATGAAGGCCTGATTCACGCAGTCTCCTCTGAACAGTTGATGTTGAGATGTGTCTGGTACTTGAACTCTGTGAAGCATTTATTTGGGCTGCAATCTGAGGTGCAGTTAACTCTAATGAACTTATCCTCTGCAGCAGAGGTAACTCTGGGTCTTCCTTTTCTGTAGTGGTCCTCATGAGAGCCAGTTTCATCATAGCGCTTGATGGTTTTTGCGACTGCACTTGAAGAAACGTTCAAAGTTCTTGTAATGTTCCGTATTGACTGACCTTCATGTCTTAAAGTAATGATGGACTGTCATTTCTCTTTGCTTATTTGAGCTGTTCTTGCCATAATATGGACTTGGTCTTTTACCAAATAGGGCTATCTTCTGTATACCACCCCTACCTTGTCACAACACAACTGATTGGCTGAAATGCATTAAGAAGGAAAGAAAACTTAACTTTTAACAAGGCACACCTGTTAATTGAAATGCATTCCAGGTGACTACCTCATGAAGCTGGTTGAGAGAATGCCAAGAGTGTGCAAAGTGGTCATCAAGGCGAAGAGTGGCTACTTTGAAGAATTTCAAATATAAAATATATTTAGATTTGTTTAACACTTATGTGGTTACTACATGATTCCATGTGTTATTTCATAGTTTTGATGTCTTCACAATTATTCTACAATGTAGAAAATCGTAAAAAATTAAGAAAAACCCTTGAATGAGTAGGTGTGTCCAAACTTTTGACTGGTACTGTATGAACTGAGATACAAGTTTACAGGGGGAGCTGCCTCTGGCAAGCCTTTTCAATGGGGAAGAGAAAGAGAGAGAGAAAAAAATTACAACTCTGTAGCAAATTGCTGAGGAGACAATTTTACATTTCTTGACTTTTTAAATACAGTAGTATATCTCACAAGGTTGAAAAGTAATATAAAGTAATGTTCACCAAGAGACATTGAAGAGAAAGTTAGGAGTTTTTAAAGAATGTGGATGAATGTGCAAACACTGACACACGCACGCACACACAGACAGCCATTTAATCAGCCTGCTATGACTATTTGAAACAAATGGACGAGTAGTCTAGTAGTCTAGATATTTACAGTAGCAAGGTGAGACTGAGGTTAGTGAGGGTAATTACTGATGAAACATGAGTCCACTAAGACCCAGAACTCAAACCCCAAAGTCCCTTGTAATCAGGACAACACAACCTCCTCACCCCTCGCCTAGCATCTGTCCTCCGTCAAGTCTGTCCCCACCAAAGTGATTAAAACAACAATGCCAGGAGACCTTCCTGTGTACCAACATAATCAAGGTTGGTGTCTTTGTACTCCATTCAGAAATGTATTTGACTCTGCGAGCTACCAGACATAATTTGCAGCCTTGGCGGAGCTAGACCTTACAGAGAAGTCAAATATTTTCTAAAGGCATCGTCAGACAGACAGAGAGAGATAATTGTTTAACTACAGTGAGGGAAAAAAGTATTTGATCCCCTGCTGATTTTGTACGTTTGCTCACTGACAAAGAAATGATCAGTCTATAATTTTAATGGAGATCTTCCATTTCTTGGCAATTTCTCGCATGGAATAGCCTTCATTTCTCAGAACAAGAATAGACTGACGAGTTTCAGAAGAAAGTTATTTGTTTCTGGCCATTTTGAGCCTGTAATCGAACCCACAATTTCTGATGCTCCAGATACTCAACTAGTCTCAAGAAGGCCAGTTTTATTGCTTCTTTAATCAGCACAACAGTTTTCAGCTGTGCTAACATAATTGCAAAAGGGTTTTCTAATCATCAATTAGCCATTTAAAATGATAAACTTGGATTAGCAAACACAATGTGGCATTGGAACAAATGACTGATGGTTGCTGATAATGGGCCTCTGTACGCCTATGTAGATATTCCATTTAAAATCAGCCGTTTCCAGCTACAATATCCATTTACAACATTAACAATGTCTACACTGTATTTCTGATCAATTTGATGTTATTTTAATGGACAAAAAAATTGCTTTCCTTTCGAAAACAAGGACATTTCTAAGTGACTCCAAACTTTTGAACGGTGGTGTATATACACTGTAAAATATTACATGACATTATATTTCATAACACTTTGCCCAGTACATTTAGTGTGTTCCCTCAGGCCACTACTCCACTATTACATATTTACAATACAACATCCATGTGTACGTGTGTGTAGAGTGAGTGTCTATATGTATGCGTGTATGTACCTGTGTGTGTGTCTCTTCACAGTCCCCGCTGTTCCACATGGTGTATTTTTACCTGTTTTTTCTAATCTGATTCTACTGCTTGCATCAGTTATGTGATGTGGAATAGAGTTCCATGTAGTCATGGCTCTATGTAGTACAGTGCGCCTCCCATAGTCCGTTCTGGACTTGGGGACTGTGAAGAGACCTCTGGTGGCATGTCTTGTGGAGTATGCATGGGTGTCCGAGCTGTGTGCCAGTATTCCAAACAGACAGCTCGGTACATTCAGCTCGTCGACACCTCTCACAAAAACAAGCAGTGATGAAGTCAATCTCTCTTCCACTCTGAGCCAGGAGAGACTGACATGCATGTCATCAATGTTAGCTCTCCGTGTACTTTCAAGGGCCAGCCGTGCTGCCCTGTTCTGAGCCAACTGCAATTTTCCCAAGTCCCTCTTTCTGGCACCTGACCACACTACTGAACAGTAGTCTAGGTGCGACAAAACTAGGGCCTGTAGGACCTGCCTTGTTGATAGTGTTGTTAAGAAGCCAGAGCAGCGCTTAATTATGGACATACTTCTCCCCATCTTTAGCTACTGTTGTATCAATATGCTCTGACCTTGACAGTCTACAATACGGGGTTACTCCAAGCAGTTTAGTCACCTCAACTTGCTCAATTTCCACATTATTCATTACGAGATGTAGTTGAGGTTAAGGGTTTAGTGAATGATTTGACCCAAATACAATGGGGTCCAGCAACATTAAGGCATTTATATACAATTTAAAATATTACATGACATTACATTTCATAACACTTTTCAACACATTAAGTGTGTTCCCTCAGGCCACTACTCTACTATCACATACTGTATCTACAATACAAAATCCATGTGTATGTGTGTGTAGAGCGCGTGTCTTATCGTGTGTGTGTGTCACTTCACAGCCCCCGCCGTTCCATAAGGTGTATTTTTATCTGTTTTTTACTGCTTGCATCAGTTACCTGATGTGGAATAGAGTTCCATGTAGCCATGGCTCTATGTAGTACTGTGCACCTCCCATAGTCTGTTCTTGACTTGGGGATTGTGAAGAGACCTTTGGTGGCATGTCTTGTGGGGTATGCATGGGTGTCCGAGCTGTGTGCTAGTAGTTTAAACAGACACCTCGGTGCATTCATGTCAACACTTCTTACAAAAACAAGTAGTGATGAAGTCAATCTCTCCTCCACTTTGAGCCATGAGAGCTTTAGATGCATATTATTAATATATATGCCCCACAAAGAGAGACAACTTTTGAAACTCCTCTCCAGTAACTCAGTGAATATGAAGTGTCTTTACGAAACCTGATGGAGTGATACTATAATACATGATTCGCAATGCATTACAAAAGAAGAGGAAACATACAGTCCAGTTACTTCTTGACGAGCAGATGGGAGAAACCACTGGCCAATGGCTAGTACACTTTCTTCCCTTGGTTTAGGTTCCACAAATGATCTATTATAAGAAGCGACAGATCTGGACCCCACTTGGACCCCTATGTTAGAGGGGTAGAGTGGTGAGGCCACATATCTAAAGGCCTGAGAGGGGTCTAGTATAACCAAAATCTCCTCCTGTCCAGCCTGCAGTCCCCTGTCAACAGCCCCTGATTTGTGTCTGTGCTCCTGGGGTTGAGATCTCTGCACTCTCAAGGCGCTTTGCTTAATTAGATCTTTCAGAGTCATTCCCAGTTTCTGCACCCAGAGGTACTCGAGGGACTCGTAAAAATAAGAGCGAAGGTGCAGGCAATGTTCTCACAGACTATGCGAAGGGAAATTGTGTGTGCTCTTAGTTTTATACACATGCTTTTAACACGTTTCTGTTGTCTCTGCAAGTTACTGTTATACCTTTGAACCTCCCTTGACGATTGTATGCGATACACTGAAATTCAGTTCAACATGAACTTAATTCAGCATTTTTAAAAATCGCCTTTCGACACCACTATAACAGGCTCACTCAATCAAACTCTCAACAAACCTTCTTTTAACACTCAAACACTTAACTATTGGCACCATTGTCCCGGATGCTGTCACCTTAATTAAATCATCCTCAAAGGAGTCTGGAAACATATGAGTTGGAAGATGCAAGGTGCACCTTTTGGCCAATTTGTCTCTTTGTCATCTCTGACTGTGGTGAGATATTTTGGGAGGTGGTGGGTGAGCCCATCTCTCAGCCATGGCGCTTTGCCCAACGCTCTCCACCGTGCCTGTCTGTTTCAGGGGGGACATGAAAGTGAATGCACAGCTTGCCAGCAGGACTACAAGGACAAGAACCAATCACAGCAAGATTGAGAGAATGGAGAGGTAATAATGGAAGGGAGGAATGTGCAGTCCACTCTCTCGACTGAAGCGTAATGTTCCTTGATTCTCATTGAGTTAAAGCCCTGAAAAGATGTGCTGCATGTGTAGCTCGTTCAGAAGGTTGATCGACACGGACATTCAACAAGTACTGACCTCGCTTCAAGATGTTGCACAGGTCTAAGGATTGACCCTGGGGGACTGTGAAATACGACAACTTTAGATAACTTGAATGCTGCAGTGATGGACATGCTGTTCAACTCTAACCTTGAGCTCCATCCATTTACTTTCAAATCATAGCACACACTGTGAAGAACATCTTTAGAAGCAGCGCGTTATTGGAATTCTTGTTATCTTCCACCAACTCATTATCCCAGCAAAGAGCTGGGGTCAACACAACCTCCACTGGCTCTCCTTTAAACACAGCACATGATGATTAAGGGGAAAACCACCGCCTCTCATGAAACAGCATTCATCTGGCTTTTCTGAAAAGCCGAACCTGTCATCGCTTATCATTATCAACTCGATGATTATACACTTCCTCTTTCACCTTTTAATATGAGCTTGACACCTGATACTAGCCTATTCATCAATTCACAAGAGAGGATTCTAGGTTTTTATGTTTCTAAAATAGCTTGCCTGGTTTAATGCTTGACTTCACATCTTCGTTGCCAACTTTGAGCCTCAAGACTTACCTTAAAAGGACGAAGGACTCGACATTCTGCCTAAATAATGTATGTCAACAGAAAGGCCATAACAACATTTAGCTAGTTCATAACTGGACCATATACAGTATGTGTGACATGTCTTATGCTGCTATTATGACAGGTGAGTTATACATGTTATGTGGAATATTACTTAGAGTGACATTATGCATTGCCATATTGTGTAAATTGTTGTGGGAGTACAAAATAATTTGAGCTAACCAACCAACACTAGTATCATTAGCATTCATGCTGAGTCATTTTCTCCTTGTAAAATAAATATGTAAATATTTACTCACTAGACATTGACTAACAAAGCTTTTTAGAATTGATGTTAGCTTCAACAAAGTTTCCTCCTGTTTGTCTCTATGTCAAATTAACAATAACAGTTTCAAGTAAATAGAAGGGAACACTTTGGCATTCACTGATTTTGAATGTCATACTGTATACTGTTTAGATAGGCATTAGAGACTTACAGAAATCCTCAAATAAAGAGTTGGCACCGGTTCAATCCATCTCCATGACAATCTCACTGATAAATATGGACTTGAAAGAGTGGGATGGATGATGCATATTCTGTCTACTACAGGTTATACATATACAACAGCACCCGGAATAATAACCCAAAGTTACATTCAACATAATTCCAGGATATTACTTTTTGAGGTTAGAAAAGCTGCGCTTGTGAGAAAAACTTTGACAATAAGTGCCTTGTCCTACTTTTATTTAAGCAGTGAACTGTTGACCTATAATGTTCTTACTCTAAAACAATCTTCACTGAATAACATTAACAGCGATGAGTTACACAATAGAGAGAAAAATGAAATAGAGAGAATGGTAAGTACTTAAAAATATATATTTACTGCTTGAATAACTAGTGTTAGCTCCCAACCTGGCAATATGTTACAAAGACAGAACTCCCCTCCCCCCAAAACATACTGTCTCATCAACTGATGGAAGAAATAGGCGTACTGGACCAACAAGCAAAATCTGAATGCATGCTTGTTTATGTGTATGTATGATCTTCTGAACTGAATTATGTTCACCAGGAGTAAATGAGTGTTGTTATCATGTTGTCCTTGTTGAAGAGAGAACTCTTCTGATATCTAATGAGCTACTATTCATACATTCTGTTATCATCTGCATGTGACTCACAGCCACACCCAGGCATATACAATAACTCCTCCACCGCCTGAACATACAGTACACACACACCCATGCACGCACTCACCCACTTGCACCCACATGCATGCACACACACAAGCACACACACACACGCACACAAACATACACTCACGAATGCACAAACACACACACATACATGCACCCACAGTAACACACTCAGACACAGAGATATATAATGCATTATGACCTTTTATGAATTATGATTCAAAAGCACGCAAAATCGGATAAAGCCACATTCATCCCCTGCTGATCCTCCCAAGGGCGTAGGAACATGCATAACAAGATTAGGACAGATCCAGCACATCATAACTCACATGGGGCACTGCAGGAGCCAGACCCTGGTCACAGGCTGTACTGGGGGATGCTATCTGAGGCACGCCACAATGACAAGGAGGGAGGGAGCAAGAGAGAGCGAGAGAGAGAGAGAGATCCCTGGTGGGTAGGAGAGAATACCACACTGAGATAAGGAGTAGTCTGAGAAACTATGAATAGAGTGAATGAGAGAGAAAGGTATAATAAGGTTAATAGCCATCCATTGTGTTATAGGGCGGCAGGTAGCTTAGTGGTTAAGAGCGTTGTGCCAGTAACCGAAAGGTCGCTGGTTCTAATCCCCGAGCCGACTAGGTGAAAAAATCTGTCGATGTGCCCTTGAGCAAGGCACTTAACCCTAATTGCTCCTGTAAGTCGCTCTGGATAAGAGCGTCTGCTAAATGACTAAAATGTAAGAGGAGAAAGAAAGACAGTGGATTGACGTAAAAGTAAACAGTGGTGAAAATAAAATGCAGTGATGCTCCCATTGAATAAATATATATAAATACAGGGGCAATCTCAGAGCAAGGGCAAAGACGCTTTTCATTTCTCCTCCCATCTGAATTCTCTGAAGCCTCTCTCTATTTGACCCCAACAACAAAGCGTTGTTCCTCTCTGACATCAAGGTTGGAAGAGAGGCACTCGTAAACATATCAAGAAACGGGAGCGATAGAGAGTTCTGAATACATTTGAATCAATAGATGCTTTTGCCTCTGAGACTCTTAATAACCTTTTACTGCATTGGGCTAAATCAGGGTCAAACAGAGTGACTCTTGGTAGTATTAAACAAATCTAGAGGTGACATTTATTCCATTTTGAGTTTGCATCCCAATATTACACTTTATATACATCACAGAAGACTGAAATATAACAAAACTGTTTCATCGTAAAACAAAAACAAAACTGTATTATTTATGAAATTATGAACAATATTAATAACATTCCACCCATGAGGCCAAAGAGGGCGCTTTTGGTCATTGAATGCAGGAAAGGGCAACAGGGATCCTCGGGTGCTTGCTGTACTGGCTGTGCTGTTTCTATTAGTCTGTGGCTGTGTGACCAGCTCACATGTCATGCTGACCGGCCTTAATGTTCCTCTCTTCGCCCAGGCATTTTCATCCTGCCCACTGCACATTTCCTCAGAAGGTCACCTGGGATTTCAGATCTCAGAGGAGGAATCAGCCTGCGTGCTGTTCCTGTCTGTTTCTTTTTCTGAGCGTCCGTCTGCAGTAACCTTCAGCTCTCTACTACATGAGGGAGTGAGCTGTGGTCATTGGCTGGAAACGCACAGCCATTTTCTTGTTTGGACATTTTCTTCTTCATGTTTGCTCTGTTGGGTCTCTGCAAACCCACTCACACATTCGCTTCAGCGGTGACATTGTCTGTGCCGCAGTAGGTTTTCATTCAACGTTATTTTAATCACAAAACATAAATGCTGCCTTTACATCATATTCCATGAACATGTTGTTGTTTAAAAGCAAGCTTTGTCTTTTAGAGTAACGTGGGTGAATAAAATGGTTATTTTATTTCCCTTGGTATTCGCCAACCTCATCTCTTCTCTTAATGGATGTCTCAGCACTAGACTGTGACTGGAACTGTTTAATGCAAGTTGAGCGGGGGCTCGCCGTAAAAGGGAGCCTGGTGAGAATGTCCAATTTTCTTAGTTAATGGAAGATCACACGCAGGGACAGCAATGCGACTCAGTGATGACGGTGGCCTAACCGCCTAGGAACAGAACAGTCAAAGTTCTCTATTGACAGAGTCCCCGTTTCGATGGGAAAGACAGACGACAGTGGAGCCATTCATGTAAGGACATCTGCATCTCAGAGATGCCACCATGTGGTACTGTAACAGTGAGCCTCTGAGAACAACCTTGTTTAGCACAACTGTGGCAGGCAAATGTTGTCAAAGAGCTCAAAACCTGATTTACTACCATAGAGTATTCATCATAGCCCATCTCCACCTTTCCCACCTCCCTCCCCACCCACCCTAGAATGTTTGTTTGTAGTTCTCGGCCGATGTTTGGTTATCTCTACCTCCTACACCGCAGAGGTGTTTGATCCTTATTTCCATATTGTTCATCATCGAGAGTGCTTTGTTTTTACAGTAAACAAGCATGATGTCATGATGATCTGCTTCGAAGTGCTTCACAAAGCGCCTGGAAAGAGAACAACAAAGCACTGAAGACGTGTGTGCACCCACTAAGTCCTTCATGTATTCAAATCATCTGGTGACAATGCCTTCAAACATCCCGTCACATACAGAAACACACACACAAACATGTTACAGTACATACATAAGCAGGATCAAATACATACAGGGCCTTCAGAAAGTATATGTTTTTAGAAATCATAGACATTTATTGAAATTGAAATGCAGAAATTTCAAATGTACATAAGTATTCACACCCCTGAGTCAATACATGTTAGAATCACATTTGGCGGACCTCCCGAGTGGCGCAGTGGTCTAAGGAGCAGTGCTAGAGGCGTCACTACAGATCCGGGTTCGATCCCGGGCTGTGTCACAGCCGGTCGCGACCGGGAGACCCATGAGGCGGCGCACAAATTGCCCAGCGTTGTCCGGGTTAGGGTTAGGGGAGGGTATGGCCGGCCGGGATGTCCTTGTCCCATCGCGCTCTAGCGACTCCTGTGGCGGGACGGGCGCATACACGCTGACACAGTCGCCAGTCGGACGGTGTTTCCTCCGACACATTGGTGCGGTTGGCTTCCGGGTTAAGCGAGCAGTGTGTCAAGAAGCAGTGCGGCTTGGCAGGGTCTTGTTTCGGAGGACGCATGGCTCTCGACCTTCGCCTCTCCCGAGTCCGTACGGGAGTTGCAGCGATGGGACAAGACTGTAACTACCAATTAGGGTGAAAAGTAATTTATATTTTTATAGAATCACCTTTGGCAGCGATTACAGCTGTGAGTCTTTCTGAATAAGTCTCTAAGAGCTTTGCACACCTGGATTGTACAATATTTGCACATTATTCTTTAAAAAAAAATTCAAGCTCTGTCAAGTTGGTTGTTGATCACTGCTAGACAGCCATTTTCAAGTCTTGCCATAGATTTTCAAGCCGATTTAGGTCAAAACTGTAACTAGGTCAGTCAAGAACATTCAGTGTCGTCTTGGTAAGCAACTCCAGTGTACTCCAGTGTATATTTGGCCTTGTGTTTTAAGTTATTGTCCTACTGAAAGGTGAATTTGTCTCCCAGTGTCTGTTGGAAAGCAGACTGAACCAGGTTTTCATCTAGGATTTTACCTGTGCTTAGCTCTATTCCGTTTATTTTTATCCTAAAAAACTCTCCCGTCCTTGCCGGTGACAAGCATACCCATAACATGTTGCTGCCACCACCATGCTTGAAAATATGAAAAGTGGTACTACATCTTTTTGCAGTATTACTTTAGTGCCTTGCTGCAAACAGCATGCATGTTTTGGAATATTTTTATTCTGTACAGGCTTCCTTCTTTTCACTGTCGTTTAGGTTAGTATTGAAGAGTAACTACAATGTCGTTGATCAACACTCAGTTTTCTCCTATCACAGCCATTAAACTCATTGGCCCCATGGTGAAATCCCTGAGTGGTTTCATTCCTCTCCGGCAACTGATTTAGGAAGGGCGTCTGTATCTTTGTAGTGACTGGGTGTTTTGATACACCATCCAAAGTCTAATTAATAACTTCACCATGCTCAAAGGGATATTCAATGTCTGCTTTTATTTTTGATAGGCATTGGAAAACCTCCCTGGTGTTTGTGGTTGAATCTGTGTTTGAAATTGACTTCTTGACTAAGGGTCCTTACAGATAATTGTATGTGTGGGGTATAGAGCTGAGGTAGTCATTACAAAATTATGTTAAACGCTATTATTGTACACAGAGTGAGTCCATGCAACTTATTATGTGACTTGTTAAGTAGTTTTTTACTCCTGAACTTACTTAGGCTTGCCATAACAAAGGGGTTGAATACTTATTGACTCAAGACATTTGAGCTTTTCATTTTGTATTAATTTGTAAAAATGTCTAAAAACATAATTCCACTTTGAAATTAAGGGGCATTGCGTGTAGGCCAGTGTCACAAAATCTCAATTTAATCAATTTGAAATGCAGGTTGTAACACAACAAAATGTTTAAAAAGTCAATTATTTGACACTGCATGTCAAATAATTTCAAAAACGTCCGCTGTTACAATGAAACCAATGTAATAGTCCCAAAAGTGCAAAATCCAATCTTGCCTCATTACTTGTGTATGTACAACTCTTAGAGGACTAGGTTGTGGCTAATCATAAGTATGCCCTTATGCTAAATGAGTCAGGAAAACATTGTTACCAGATAAATGTATTAAGCTATTATTAATGTTTTCTCGGCCTTACTTCTTGCCTTTGCCTTAGAGACATAATAACATAGTTTGAATATACTTTCTAAACACACAAGGGAAACACTGTAACAACCACAATCAAATAAAATCCTTTATGATTTACAGTATGCACAATTTCAACACTCCAAGGATTAGCACACACTTTCCCCCTCCTTTCAAATCTGGTCTGTCCTCCCTTAGTGAACGTTCTATCTCCAAAGCCTTCCACAGCATAGATTTATGCTACAGTAGCTCTCTGTAAGAAAATGTGGCCATAGTCTGAAAGAAAGGTTTATAATCCAGCTCATTACAAAACCCCTTCCAAAGCAAAAACATAATTTCATAAATTGAGCAAAAGGCAAAAGTACTGAAGAGATAAATTATGTTCATTCTCTAACCTTCATCTTCAGCAAATGATTGGGAAGACAATTGATGTGCCAGATGAGAGAGTGAAATAGAGAGATTAATAGATCTATGCAGTGCTATCATTAATATTTGTGAATATGCAGTAGGTCTCACAAAGCAAAGCTTCCTCCATTACTCTCCTTTTTTCTCCCTGTTCCAAGCCTAACCAAATAGTATGGTAGATAATTATGTCTTTAGCCCAACAGTACTCTTATGTATCATATTTTTTATTTGTGGAAATCTCAGGTAAAATAGATGTTTTACAACCATACCACACTTACTGGTTCAGGTATAAAATGTAGTCATAAAGCAAACACATCCAAAACACAGGCACTGAAACAAACACACGCACACACAGGCACATACAGGCACGCAGACACAGGCATTGAAATGTCCGAGATGAGATTGGAGGTGAAAAATATCTGTGTTGGGTGTATGGGAGCCTTCTCCATTGCACAGCAATCGATAGAGCAGCATCAGGTCAAGGGGTACTGACAGGCCTTCCGTTCCAGAGCCTGACACATCCCCTGCGGGTGTGTGACCCAATCTGATTCGCACCGTCCTCACTCACTTTATCACTCCCTCGCTCTGTCTCTCTCTCGCCCATTGCTTTTCTCTATAGCTACCCCTCAAGCATCTTCTCTCTCCTAGCCTCTCTCCTATTTGAAACACACAACTCAGTAAAGGCATTTACATTTTCTGTTCTTTAAAACAATTTTCCCCTCATAGCCGTGATATTTCCCAATGACAAGATGTTTTTGGTCTGACAGACATTTAATGGTCTCCCTACGGCTTGCACAATCATTCTCCCTGCTGCGTGTCATATTGAGACTGAAGTCTCTTTTACAAATGAACCCTGCACAATACAACACCAAGCATATCAATAGGCAAGCACAGACAAACATAAATATACATGTACACAATATACAAAAAAAATATTTACATTAACATACAAAACACAGTCAACTAAAACTCTTCTCTCTATCTCTCTCTCTCTGTTAATTTCTATAATTCCACACTGCATTCCTTTATATACCACGCTCATCTCCCTCTCTCCTCTCCTCCCTCTCTGTCTTTCCTCTCCCAGGGACCCTTCTTCTCCAGAGGGGTCAGACTGGCAGAGCATATTGTCTCTGAGCACCACAGAGACTTCAGAAGTGGGAGAACAGTGTCACAAGGTCGATCATTATTATTTATATTATTATTATTATTATTACTTTTCTTTTATGTCTCTATTTTCTTTCCAAAGCATGTTACAAATAAAATGTGATTTCATTCATGTAGACTGCACGGAGCATACCCTTACAAAAATGAATTTGTTGCTGCAAACTTCCGCAAGTTTGTGGCAAATTTGATGCAAACTAAATAGTGTGGCACAAAATGTTGCCAGAAGTTTGCAAACGTTTGCCACTGGTGGTGAATCTGCAGCAAACCTTTGGCAACAATAATATGTATTGTGGCAAACAGTTCACCAGATGTTTTTTTTTTTTCTGGCAGAGAATTCTCTGAAGGTTTTATTTGAATCTGTGGCAAACCTGTGGCAGCAACATTTATTGCCACTAGTGGCAAACAGTTTACCAGAAGCCCTTTCTGGTGAACACATGACTTCCAATACCAGTAACAGTTGATGACCAATCAAGGGGATTAGAAACATCTAGAAACTAAGCTATCTAACTAGCTACAGTACCTACCAAAGTTGTCCGGTGAGTGTCTAACTTCCTAATAAACTTTAACATGTTATTAGCAAAATTATGCCTAGTTAGCAATGTCATGTTTTATGGGATAGAGTGAAACACATTTTGTTGATACCAGTTTCAATCTGTCAGTGCCACTGACTAAGTGGCTAGCGCTTAGCTAGCTAACGTTAGCGCTCATATTTTTGCACAATTCATCTGATAGCTAACTAATGATTTGCCTAAACACTTATATTTTTAGGTGAATACGTTGCTGTCTTTAATACCAATATGCATGTCAATATGCTAGTGTCACGGTTCAATAGCATGTTAGCTAGCACAACAGCTAAGGTAGCAAAGTTGTGCACAGAATTGGAGAGAAATAAGCTTTTTGTGCATATGGAACATTTCTGGGATCTTTTATTTCAGCTCATGAAACATGGGACCAACACTTTACATGTTGCATTTATATTTTTGTTCAGTGTAAATGCATGTATTATTCTCATAAATGTAGCCCATACGTTCATTCTTTGTAACAATTTGATCTTGCATTGCTATAAACTAGTAGCTAGCTAGTTGGGTTGTTTTCTGTAAATACAGCAAGGTTGGGTTGTTGGTGCTGGGTTATTAAGGTTGGGCTATGGACATTTGACCCAGCCAGTGGGTTAATTCTCCCGCCACCAGTGCGTGAAGTCCACCAGAAGACTTGCAAGTATTCTAGTTCTAGTGTATCTGAGTGACTGATGAGTGGAAAATGGCTAACGTTATTTAGACAGACTAAGGGTGTTTTGGCTGACTGAAAGTAACAAACATGACAAATTATGAATTTGATGGTCATTCAGGTTAAATAGATTGTCCTATCATAATTAGGTAGCTAGATAACGTTAGGTTGAACTTTAGCTAGCTAGCCATGCTCACGACCCTAGCTTACTGAAGAATTGTTGCAGAATACATGTCAGTGTCTGTAACGGTAGCTACTTTAGCTAGCTTAGTCTGACACGTCTTCTGGACTGTCTCGGACAACGTTTCACTCGTTAGCTAACGTTAGCTAAGTTAGCTGACTAGCTAAGTTACCATAGCTAGATTTTACTTATTTTCCATCTGGGTTAATTTAACCAAGCTATTTGGCAGGCTTATCTAATGCTTGCATAGTGATTTATTGAGTAAGCTAGCGTTACTGTACTGATTTTCAATGGTGTCTGACAGTGGCAGTTTTAGTCGGACTTGTGAAGTTGAGGAGGATGGATGCAAATTCTGTTAGCTAGCTAACGTTAGAGTTTACCTTAAATGTGATGTAGCCAAGTTAGTTTAGCTAGCTAGCTCTGTTTCTAACATTTAATTATTTGTATACTTTAATGCAGAGTTCAAGGACAATTAATGGACAGCTTTGTAAAGATACGCTGAATGAGTGGAACCTGGTCTCTTTGATGGCAAAGTTTGAGGGTAAGTAAAACTGAGAAATTCAGTTTTGAGAGTGAGGGGACAGAGCTATGGGGGGGGGACTGATTTTCATTGACCCTGTGTAAAACAGCATCTAAATCTTCCGTCATCGATAACCAATAGTACAACCTTAATGGAAACTTGAAGGACTTAACTTTACCAGCGCTTCCAAGGACCATGCAGCCACTTTGGGACTCGGTACATTACATGCACAGCTACCATAGATAGTCTGGCCTTCAGTTTTACCATACTTGCTTTATTGGTCATTTGCACAGATATTTTGTCACAGTGAGCAACCTGACACATACATAACAGGCTGGGAGCAGCTCATGGGTACTTAGGGGTAAAGCAGTAGGTAGCATACAGATATATTGTAGCTGGGAACCCTCTGGCTGATGGATCACTGACAAGCAGATTTCCCTGCCTTTCTAACCTTGAAGCGTCTGCTGCCCCTAGCGGTTAAGAGCGTTGGGCCAGTAACTGATAGTTCGCTGGTTCGAATCTCCAAGCCAGCAAGGTGGAAAAATCTACCGTTCTGCCCTTGAGCAAGGCAGTTAACCCAACAACAATTGCTTCCCGGGTGCCGAAGACGTGACTGTCGATTAAGGCAGCCCCCCCGCACCACTCTGATTCAGGAGACACTTTTCAGTTTAATGCATTCATCACGGTATGCATTCATACCCTCTCTTTTGCAGCGAAAGAGATGGACCAGGAAACCCTCTTGCTTTTGGACGACTCGGCTATAGCCTGAAGTTAACGAACACGCAGTGAGTATTCTGTAAACGCCACCTTTTTTATACATGAGGGAAGGTCCTCGGTACACACATGAATACATAGGACTGTGGACACACCAAGCGACACAGCAAGCTTGAGAAGTAGCCAGGTCTTGCCAGGTACATGTTGAAAGATTTGTTGTGTATTTTGAAAACTGATTGTTAAAAGGAATTTATAATTAATTGAATACTTTGTGCTCACAACAGAGTCAAATGTGAGAGGGCAGCCCAGATGACCAAGTGGCAACATCTGGCCATCAAACCAGGTTGCGGCGTACATGAAGGAGACCGTGATCCAGAGGGCTCAGTGGACCAGACAGAATGGGGCCAAGACAGTCGAGATAGTCCGAGAGTATCCGCATCTGCTGGATACTCCAGGCATGGTGGGTTAATCTTTTTACAAAAACATTACACTTGAATTTGATTCTGTTTGATGTGATTAACTAGACTGGCGCAGGGAGAGCTGTGACCACACTGGTCTAGCTTTGCACTTGGCTAGCTAACAGTAGCTGCTAGGGGTAAGTCATAACCTACATTTGTGTTTTGTTTTTACATATTGGTAGCCAGAGTCGTTCAAGGAATTCGGGACACGGGTGACTAGTTAACGTTAGCTTGGCTCTCTCTGTGTGTTCGTGCCGTGAAAGGAGGGGTTTCTTCTTTGTCTGAAAGCAATGGCTAGCTAGTATGCTAACTATTCTAGCTAACTAACTGGCTGAATAAGTTGACGACGGACTCGCTCAAGCTGTCGGGACTAACCCACAACGTTAGACACGGACACGAACGATCTGCTTGGCGTGTTGACACACTGGTGGTTTGTTGTGGCCGAGTATTGGTGCTAAACCGTGTTGTTGGAGTCCGGCATGCTAGCTGGCTGTGGCGTCTTATGACTAGGTGCCCTGGACGATTTTAACGGAAGAATACTGTACCAAGTTAGCTAGCTGAATAAACTAAGTTAGTCTATTCCTAGAAAACATTGAACCGGTGTAGTTTACAACAATTATAGTTTCTGAGGTGGAAGTTGGGAGAGTTATATTTGGGTGTTGTGGTGAGGGAGGCCCCGCTCTCTCCTTTCCCAGATGTTTAGTTCATTTCATTCCGATCTCCTTTGCATTATTGTAGCCCTTTTCTGTAGCCTGTCAACTATGCCTCTGTCTATCCCTGTTCTCTCCTCTCCGCACAGGCTACACAAAAGCCTCACACCGCGTGGCTGCTGCCTCTCTAACCTGGTGGTCCCTGCACGCACCACCCACGTTGAGTTCCAGGTCTCAGGCAGCCTCTGGAACTGCCGTTCTGAGTTCATCTCAGCCTATGCTAACCTCCAGTCCCTCGACTTCTTGGCGCTGACGGAAACATGGATTACCACTGAAAACACTGCTACTCCTACTGCTCTCTCCTCGTCTGACCATGTGTTCTCGCATACCCCGAGAGCATCTGGTCAGCGGGGTGGTGGCACAGGAATCCTCATCTCTCCCAAGTGGACATTCTCTATTTTCCCCCTGACCCATCTGTCTATCTCCTCATTTGAATGCCATGCTGTCACAGTCACTAGCCCATTTAAGCTTAACATCCTTGTCATTTATCGCCCTCCAGGTTCCCTTGGAGAGTTCATCAATGAGCTTGACGCCTTGATAACTTCATTTCCTGAGGATGGCTCACCCCTCACAGTTCTGGGGGATTTCAACCTCCCTACGTCTACCTTTGACTCATTTCTCTCTGACTCCTTCTTTCCACTCCTCTCCTCTTTTGACCTCACCCTCTCACCGTCCCCTCCTACTCACAAGGCAGGCAATACGCTTGACCTCATCTTTACTAGATGCTGTTCTTCTACTAATCTCACTGCAACTCCCCTCCATGTCTCCGACCACTACTTTGTATCCTTTTCTCTCTCGCTCTCCTCCAACACTACTCACTCTGCCCCTACTCAGATGGTAATGCGCCGTCGCAACCTTCGCTCTCTCTCTCCCGCTACTCTCTCCTCTTCCATCCTATAATCTCTTCCCTCTGCTCAATCCTTCTCCCTCCAATCTCCTGATTCTGCCTCCTCAACACTCCTCTCCTCCCTTTCTGCATCCTTTGACTCTCTATGTCCCCTATCCTCCCGGCCGGCACAGTCCTCCCCTCCAGCTCCGTGGCTTGATGACTCATTGCGAGCTCACAGAACAGGGCTCCGCGAGCTCACAGAACAGGGCTCCGGGCAGCCGAGCGGAAATGGAGGAAAACTAGACTCCCTGCGGACCTGGCATCTTTTCACTCCCTCCTCTCTACATTTTCTTCATCTGTTTCTGCTGCTAAGGCCACTTTCTACCACTCTAAATTCCAAGCATCTGCCTCTAACCCTAGGAAGCTCTTTGCCACCTTCTCCTCCCTGCTGAATCCTCCCTCCCCCCCTCCTCTCTCTCTGTGGATGACTTCGTCAACCATTTTGAAAAGAAGGTTGACGACATCCGATCCTCGTTTGTTAAGTCAAATGAAACTGCTGGTCCTGCTCACACTGCCCTACCCTATGCTTTGACTTCTTTCTCCCCTCTCTCTCCAGTAAAATCTTGCGACTTGTGACGGCCGGCCGCCCAACAACCTGCCTGCTTGACCCTATCCCCTCCTCTCTTCTCCAGACCATCTCCGGTGACCTTCTCCCTTACCTCACCTCGTTGATCAACTCATCCTTGACCGCTGGCTATGTCCCTTCCGTCTTCAAGAGAGCGAGAGTTGCACCCCTCCTCAAAAACCTACACTCGATCCCTCTGATGTCAACAACTACAGACCAGTATCCCTTCTTTCTTTTCTCTCCAAAACTATTGAGCGTGCCGTCTTTAGCCAACTCTCTTGCTATCTCTCTCAGAATGACCTTCTTGATCCAAACCAGTCAGGTTTCAAGACTGGTCATTCAACTGAGACTGCTCTTCTCTGTGTCAGGGAGGCTCTCCGCACTGCTAAAGCTAACTATCTCTCCTCTGCTCTTGTCCTTCTAGACCTGTCTGCTGCCTTTGATACTGTGAACCATCAGATCCTCCTCTCCACCCTCTCCAAGCTGGGCATCTCCGGCGCGGCTCACTCTTGGATTGCGTCCTACCTGACCGGTCGCTCCTACCAAGTGGCGTGGCAAGAAGCTGTCTCCGCACCATGTGCTCTCACCACTGGTGTCCCCCAGGGCTCAGTTCTAGGCCCTCTCCTATTCTCGCTATACACCAAGTCACTTGGCTCTGTCATATCCTCACATGGCCTCTCCTATCATTGCTACGCAGACGACACACAACTAATCTTCTCCTTTCCCCCTTCTGATAACCAGGTGGCGAATCGCATCTCTGCATGTCTGGCAGACATATCAGTATGGATGACGGATCACCACCTCAAGCTGAACCTTGGCAAGACAGAGCTGCTCTTCCTCCCGGGGAAGGACTGCCCGTTCCATGATCTCGCCATCACGGTTGACAACTCCGTCTGTGTCCTCCCAGAGTGCGAAGAGACTTGGCGTGACCCTGGACAACACCCTGTCGTTCTCCGCTAACATCAAGGCGGTGACCCGATCCTGTAGGTTCATGCTCTACAACATTCGGAGAGTACGACCCTGCCTTACACAGGAAGCGGCACATGTCCTAATCCAGGCACTTGTCATCTCCCGTCTGGATTACTGCAACTCGCTGTTGGCTGGGCTCCCTACCTGTGCCATTAAACCCCTACAACTCATCCAGAATGCCGCAGCCCGTCTGGTGTTCAACCTTCCCAAGTTCTCTCACGTCACCCCGCTCCTCCGCACACTCCACTGGCTTCCAGTTGAAGCTCGCATCTGCTACAAGACCATGGTGCTTGCCTACGGAGCTGTGAAGGGAACGGCACCTCCGTACCTTCAGGCTCTGATCAGTCCCTACACCCAAACGAGGGCATTGCGTTCATCCACCTCTGGCCTGCTGGCCCACCTACCTCTGCGGAAGCACAGTTCCCGCTCAGCCCAGTCAAAACTGTTCGCTGCTCTGGCATCCCAATGGTGGAACAAGCTCCCTCACGACGCCAGGACAGCGGAGTCACTCACCACCTCTTTAAGGAATACCTGGGATAGGATAAAGTAATCCTTCTACCCCCCGCCGCCCCCCCCCAAAAAAAAAAATAACAAATTGTAAAGTGGTTATTCCAATGGCTATAAGGTGAATGCACCAATTTGTAAGTCGCTCTGGATAAGAGTGTCTGCTAAATGACATAAATGTAAAGTGTAAATACAGTAGGTGTAGGCTATGAGATTATTATGAATCAGAGCGATATTATTTGTATTTGTCAAACGGCAGCCAAGCATCATGTCACCAGAATAAGACCCTGCATATCTATTGGAATGCAGCATCAAGCTCATCACCTTGCACATTCACCATCCTGTGAAGTTCCTCATAATTTATGCTTTCCCAAGTCGTAGTGGGAGGACCACACATACGATATGATGGTTATTATGTCAATATTTGCATATAAAGGAGTTTCCACTGCCATTTCTCGACACCAAAAACATCCCATCATGTCGAACAAAACGAATTGTCTGTAGGAATATATAAAAATGTACCGGCATTTCATGTTTCCATCAGCCCGGTCGTGACTTTTTTCATGCGTCAGGAAATTCATCCGCATGAAATGGTTGGCTGGAAACGTGGTTAGTGTTGTGTAAATTAACTTATGAGCCCCAGCCTCAGCCCCAAATTAATGGAAGATTTAGGCATCAAACAGGGATTGAGTGTTGATTGATTAGGTTACTTACATTGTGTCTTCAACACCCCTGGGATAATGTACATTTGCTGAAGCATTATGACAACTCAGCGACACAATGGTAGGGATTAACTGAGCTGGGCTTGGGTCATTGATAAGTCATTGTCTCCACGCAGCCTTATAATGCTGTGAAAGGATCCAGGAACCCAAATGATTTGGGTGGATCCCATCCTCCTTATAAAACAAACTTTGTTTCCAGAAGGTATCAAAATTGTCAATAAATGTTACATCCACTGAGCTGCAATAGTCTCGTAGCCAGTTATGGAGGGCTAAAAGTCTGCTGAAACATTAAATGTCACGATTTCGGGAGGACACAGGGCCAGATATAATTAGGGGGCGTTTGTTGGCGTCAAGCAGAGACCCAATCAGTTCTTTAAAATCCATCTTCAGCTGTTCTGAGCTGCCCTTCATAATGTTATTTCATCACACATGAACTATGATAGACGCAATTTCCTGATGCTGATTTAAAATGTTTGGGAGCAGCTTGTTGATGTCCTGTACTCCTGCTCCTGGATAGCACAAAGTGTTTGCTCCAGGGACTAAGACACTTCTCACCATTGAACTGCCCGATACAAGGTACACTGCTTGGAGGACTGGATGTGTGCTTCAAGTCCTATTATGTGTTTGATATCAACATTATCAACATTCCCACTGTGCCCCAGCATGGGAATTCCTACAGACCACGGTGTATCAGCTGCCAGGAACAGCTGTTGCAAGCATGTATTTTTTCAACTGCTCTTGTATGTAGTGTGAGAAGTGACAGGAAGACGTTCCTGTGAATTAATAGATCAATGGATGAACGAGCCACGGGTGTCTCATTCCAGTGCTAATATGCTCAAAATGTTACATTTTGGGGATTGTGAAAAGTGCTTTATGAATGAAATACAATTATTAAGTAATGAGTCATTCATCCATTTCCTTAGTAGAGTGACATTCAATAGTAATATTTTACACTTGTTCTGTGTAACAATGTTTTAACTCGACCCAAGAGTAGACCATTATTCTATGGCAAAACAGCATGGTGTGTGTGTCTGTGCTGTCACCTAAGATAGCCGAAGTGTGTCAGTGAATGTGAATATCTATTGATTAGCTCTGGCACTGTCTGATAGATCTGTGTTAACACCAGTTAAGACATGTTCTTATTTAACCTTTATTTAACTAGGCAAGTCAGTTAAGAACAAATTCTTATTTACAATGACAGCCTACCCCGGCCAAACCCGGAAGACGCTGGGCCAATTGTGCGCCACCCTATGGGACTCCCGATCACAGCCGGATTGTGATACAGCCTGGAATCGAACCAGGGTCCGTAGTGACGCCTCTAGCACTGAGATGCTGTGCCTTAGACCGCTGCACCACTCGGGAGCACGCATGCTTAGTTTTTCTCAGATTGAAATCTGAGTGTGCACATCAAGTTCAACTGAGGACTGTTTGGTTCATGACATAATATAAATAGATTCTAATAATCAATCCTATCTTATGAAATCTTATCTTGTGAAATAATACATATTTAGACAATAGGGCTTTGTTTCAATGTGCTAATTATTGTACATTCTCTGACGTGATGTATGTTCTGAAATACAGGAAATACAAATACATTATTTGAAATGCCACATTGTATATTAATTGTGTGTGTAGGAAAGGGAGGGGGTGGGATGGTACAGAAGGCAAAAATATGCAAACTAAATTGAAATTAGGATGACACTGAAAATAACCCAAGGATTACATAAAAAATTACTCAACTGCTGGGTCAATCCCCCAACCCAATGTGCTTGGTTTATGTCACAACCCAACACACTGAGTTGTTTTAACCCAGCAATATAGTCTAATTTACCCAGCAGTTGGGTCAAACGCTCAAGCCAAGGCTCTGGGTTAGAAGCACAACCCAAACCTGTTGGGTTGAATTAACCCAATAATGTGTTTGCCAATATTGACCCCTCCCGAGTGGCGCAGTGGTGATGGGTTGAGGAACCGGATGGTAGCCGGCTAGTGACGGTGACTAAGTTCAGGGCAGGGTACTGGGTGGAGGCCTGTGCCACTAGAGATCCTGGTTCGAATCCAGGCTCTGTCGTAGCCGGCCGCGACCGGGAGACCCATGGGGCGGCGCACAATTGGCCCAGCGTCGTCCAGGGTAGGGGAGGGAATGGCTGGCAGGGATGTAGCTCAGTTGGTAGAGCATGGTGTTTGCAACGCTAGGGTTGTGGGTTTGATTCCCACGGGGGGCCAGCATTAAAAAAAAAAAGTTAAACTATTGCTCAGTTATCACTTGGCTCAGGTAAATAATTATGTAGTTGTCCCTTTAAACATCCTAAGGTCAACATCCATATAGTGTTCACATTTCTTTCATGTAAATATTGTAGCTACATAAAAAGATTAAACAATGTAATTGGGAAATATCCAGTCTTTGCTCTTTTCTTCATTACCATGCTGATGATTTCAAGTTGTATTGGATTTATTTTTATTTTAAGACATTGAATTCATGTTGTTTAGTATATTTACTACATTTAGTATGTTTAGTATTTTTCAGTAATTTGGTTTATGTAGATACATTTCAATATACAGTAACCAAAAACCTGATCTAATTTGCATATTCATACTGAGTTTGCAGCAAACAGAATGTTCGCCAAAATTTCCCAGAATTGTTTGCCAGAAGTTGACAAGTTGCCGCAAATTTACCGCAACAGTTTGCCACAAAACTAATTTGCATGTGAAAATATAAGCTTACTGCAAATTTGCGGCAAATTGGCCAAAGGTTTTTCACAGCTGTTTGTCAGAAGCCAGTTTTTTCGGTAAGGGATCTCAAAGGGTTCACAGGGCTTGGTAGTGACATGTACCATGTTGAGTGTGCAGGGGGAAGGGCTTCACTTCATAGATATGACCTTTATTCCTCTGGGCACAATCCCGCCTCTATTATGGAACGGTATGTACTAGGACATATCGAATCAAAAATCAAATCACATTTTATTGGTCGCATACACATATTTAGCAGATGTATTTGTTCCTAGGTTCAACAGTGCAGTAATATCAAACAATTCACAACAATACACACAAATCAAAAAGTACAAGAATGGAATTAAGAAATCTATAATTACTAGGACAAGCAATGTCGGAGTCTGGAGTATATACAGTATATATATATGTGATGGGATGTATAGACAGTATGCGGATAGAATATTTAGTATATCTGTAGAATAAGTTGGATAGAATAGTATACATACAGGAATAGTTGAATAGGATGGCAATGACTAGAATACATTATATACTGTATATATGAAATTAATAACACAGTATGTAAATATTCATGTCTATGTACATAGGGCAGCAGCCTCTATGGTGCAGGGTTGAGGAACCGGATGGTAGCCGGCTAGTGACGGTGACTAAGTTCAGGGCAGGGTACTGGGTGGAGGCCAGCTAGTGAGGGTCTTGGGGGCCAAGCCAAATTTCTTCAGTCTCCTGAAGTTGAAGAGGCTTCTTCACCACACTGTCTGTGTGGGTGGACTACATCAGATTGTCAGTGATGTGTACACTGAGGAACTTGAAGCTTTTCACCTTCTCCATCGATGTGGATGGGGGCGTGCTCCCTCTGCTGTCTCCTGAAGTACACGGTCAGTTCCTTCGTTTTGTTGACGTTGAGGGAGAGGTTATTTTCCTGGCACCACTCCGCCAAGGCCCTCACCTCCTCCCTGTAGTCTCGTCATTGTTGGTAATCAGGCCTACTACTGTTGTGTTGTCTTCAAACTTGATGATTGAGTTGGAGGCGTGCGTGGCCACACAGTCATTGGTGAACAGGGAGTAGATGAGGGGGCTGAGAATGCACCCTTGTGTTGAGGATCTGCGTAGTGGAGATGTTGTTTCCTACCTTCACCACCTGGGGGGCGGCCCGTCAGGAAGTCCACCCTCAATTAGCATTTTACCACAGTACTGTTTTAGAGCGTCTTCCTCCTGACACTAACCAAGACAACACAATAACAAACCATGAGGTGGCAATGTGAAATTCATTACATGTACTGGCTACATATCAGATGATGAGGTGCACTCCTGGCGTTCTTCTCCTTTCCCACTCCTTCACATTTGTCTACAAAAACACCTTATCCTGCATCTCTGGCCAGGACTTTATTCTCTCTATCATTCTAAGCAGATGCTGGGACTGGCCCCTCTCCAGGTCTTTATCGCCTAAAGGAGAGCGGCCAGTAGACATTAACCAGGGTCCTGGCGACAGCGTGATACACAAAAAGAGAGAAGGGGGAGGGAGATAGTCATTGAGGTCTAGCTCAAACTAAATTAAATACAAGCTGGGTTGATGTAAAAGTAGTGTGTGCCTTCAGGCACAGGGAGAGCAGGTAAGCGAGCATCAGCAAGTGCTGTTGTTCCTTTTGCCAGGGGGAAGGAGGAGAGGAGAAAAGGTGCTCTGTTTGCCTTGACCTTTGGAATTGTCCTCCGGGCTGCAGCAGCACTGAAACAGCTGCCAGGTTTACTCCGGAGAGGGGAGGAGGAAGGGACCCAAGATGGAGGACAGAAGAAACATGTACTGTCTATGTCTACATATTTGGCAGTTATCATTAGTGTAGTCCGGCCATCTTTTTCTCCCCATCTCAATCAACTGCTGAGGATATCTCCAAAACCCTGACCCCACATAGTCTGTAGTCTTCTGGTAGAGAGAGTAAAACGCTAAGTTATCTCAAGACAGATGAAATACTGTACTGTGCTTTTACACTACGCAATGTATTGGTACTAAGAAGACTCACAAAGCAATAGCAAATCAACATCACCCAAAACAATGTACAGTAAAGAGGAAGCTGCAGCTGATCAGCCTCAGCCCCACTATTGGGCATCCACACACTCTCTATGTCCCTGGAGTGTTAGTGCAGTGGCCAAGCCTGAGGACTCTATCCCAGATAGCTGTTCTCTCATGCCAGAGTGCTTGGTTTGGTCCGTGTGGATCTGGCCCTGGCTCCTCTGTCTCTGCCACTCTGTGCCACTGCCATCACTAATAACCCTAACCCTGACAAACACCCTGGGGGACTCAATGAGGGGTGCATTTGAGGTTGATTTAGCAGTCTCCTTTCCTATCCATCTGCTGTTTTAAGAGCCAAATTGAACAACATCCTCAAAAAGTAGGACACAGTCACAGACAATACACTGTTGTTGCACCTGCAGTTGATGTATTACGAGAGGCGTGCTGTGGTATCCATCTCACCACCAGGTAATGGCAACAAGCACAGCAGTGTCATGTTGTGAAATGCAAAGCAGGGGAGGGAGACGCCACCACCGTGCCGTGATTAGCTTTTCATTAGCTCTTTGTTATCTATGGCCGATCCCATTAAAATGTCAGCATGCCGGTTTGGTAAACAGAGAGGGTATCATGTGAGAAGTTCCTGCCCAGCGGCATGGAACACAGATAGGTCATTTTTCACAACCAGGCAGCCAATGAGGTGGCCGATCGAGAAAACAAATGGGAATTGGAAAGAACTGCCATCCCTTGCCAGTGCCTTTGCTATCATGAGCACATACTAAGAGTTATTTATGTTTAAAAACATAATTGCCACACTGCCTATGCTTTAAAGATATTTGTAGTCTCTAGGGGTCCATTACAAATCAGTGTTGCAGTGATTTAATTGTGTGGCTATAGGCAGCTACCCTTGGATATTAAAATCAATAGTGAGAAATCAGCATTATAAGCTATTCAACCAGGAACAACCTTACACGCAAGCTGCCTCCCTCTCCTCTCTCTCTCTCATGCCTGAAAATGTCTGTCATTGAGGTGTGTATGCAATTTTAATAGCTCTCAAACTTCTATCCCACTTCAAGAAAAATGTAGCATGTTCTTTAGTAATCAAAAACCTTGTTCAAAGACGCTCCAACAGCATCCTCATCTACATTGTCAATCTACACTCTCAATACCTACATTTCCATCTCCTTCAATTAATCACCAGCCTTTATCTAAGGAAGTATTCCCTTTCTTTCTTAACTTGACAATAATGTTGTCTGAGTACTGAGCTCTCGCATTCCCCAGCTCTCAAGTACTGTAGGCTGGTGCAGGCTGCTGTCCACCCCATCACAGGAGGGTTGGTTGGACGAGTGCCAAGCCAGGCCTGAGACGAGGCCACTGCCTGTATGACATAAATCTCAGGCGGACATTGATTGGCTCCAGGACTGCGTGACTGGCAGGCAGGGAGGCAGGCAGGCAGGAAGGAGCAAGAGGCAGGAGGAGGCTGAGCTGTTTCCTCAGCGCAGTGGTGTAATGTGTCTGTGATTAATTGTCAATCCACCCGTCTGGTGAGTGGTGCTCCGTCTCTATTAGGCTCACTCATCACTGTGACAGGTAATGTACTGTACCGCTGACCTTGGCCACCACACCAAAGCCTGGGACTAAGCCAGAGCCAGTAAGAGGTTCAGCCTGGGCATAGAGACAAGAGGATGGGCACTGGGCAGGGAGAAAGGCACACAGGCAGAGAGGGACACAGTCTAAAGCCCCGTTTATACCTGCCTCTAACATGCATCCGTCATCCTGATCTTGTCCTGATCTTGTCTGTTTACACTTGTAAGATCTGATCACAATCACATCGCAATCTTTTAATCGTCTACACCTGTCTTAAAATGTGGGCACACTCAGAATGTGGACAAGATCAGGACAAAATACTTACGTTAGAAGCAGGTGTAAACAGGGCTTAAGACACATACATTCACATTGTAGACACACATCCATAGACACATGAGATGCGTTTAGACAGTCAGCCCAGTTCTGATCATTTATTTCACTAATTGGTCTTTTGACCAATCAAATCAGCTCTGAAAAAGATCTGATGTGAAAAGATTGGATGTGATTAGTCAAAAGACCAAGTAGTGGAAAGAAGTTCAGAATTGGTCTGCCTGTGTAAACACAGCCATGGAGACACATACTGTAAATAGTTATGTATGCATACACAGGCAATTAGATACATGTACCTGGGCCAGCAACATTTTTACAGAAACACGCTGCCATACACAGACAAATAGACACATGCAAACAAATGCTGTGTCACAAAATAATGCAACGGTAACTGCCATTTTAGTATAATGACCATTTCCCTCCAATCTCTGCAATGACTGCAAACATGGCTTTAGTCTGTTTTCGGCTATACATTTTTCTCTTCTGCAAAAATTAAATACAAATCCAATGCAGTTGAAAGTGCTCTACAGCTTGAAGAAGATGAACATTTTGAAGTGATTTTCACCATGAAGGCAGAAGGGTTTGTATTTTTTCCAGCGGTCAGCAGAAAGAAACAGTGCTTTTCTGTCTTTGTTTTTGTTTAATCTCTTATCGATTGCAGCCTCTCCCAGCTGTTAGGGGAGTGAATTATTTATCGCCCTCTCCATGGTGCCTCTCCATGGTGTGACATCCCGGCCCTGACATGAGGTTAAAATGGGAAGAGAGGAACAAACATTTCAGCAGGAGCCGAGCAGGCGGGAGGAGCGGGAACCAAAAGCTTTTGTAGTCTTCACACAACCCTGGGGACAGGGACAGGGTCTTCCACTAAATACCTTGGAAAGTAATTAAAGGAGCAGAGACCTTCTTTCTTGTTTGTTTTTTCTCCCTCTCCGTCTCTCACTCTCTCATCCCCCACTTTAATTAGAGCTAGTCACAGATGAGGATCTGGGTTCCTGTGTAGAAATGGCTGCCCTCTGACAGGGTGGTGGGCACAGAGACAGGTTGATACAATGGGTTATACGGAGCTTGACAAAATAAGCTCTACTAAACCCTCTATGCATGGATAAAGAGACTGTTTAGAGTACGCATTCTGCATTTCAACATTATCACACATGAATAATGATACACATCCCTAACTTTAATATGCTATCTACACAACACAACAATAATATCTGCTGAGCATGGAAGTATTATGAAAAGTTCTAGCTGGTGTCAGTTCTCTAAATAATTATGTGTTGTCAATCAGCCTGTTACCAACAACCAGCCTGTTACCAACCCTTAGTAAACTTCTGGAATAAATTGTGATTGATACAATGCTATTTCACAGTAACCAAATTGACAACAGACTTTCAGCACGCTTATAGGGAAGGACATTCAACAAGCACAGGACTTACACAAATGACTGATGATTGGCTGAGAGAAATTGATGATAAAATGATTGTGGGGGCTGTCTTGTTAGACTTCAGTGCAGCTTTTGACATTATCGATTATAGTCTGCTGCTGGAAAAATGTATGTGTTATGGCTTTACACCCCCTGCTATAATGTGGATAAAGAGTTACTTGTCTAACAGAACACAGAGGGTGTTCTTTAATGGAAGCCTCTCAAACATAATAGGTATTGTCCCCTTGTTCAGTGCTCGGTAATCAATGCAAGGGCTCCATAGCCTCCGTTTCAGCCTGCGACAGGGGATATACATGACTCCTGGGAGGCACAGCGTCTAACCAGAGGTTTATCGCGCAATCCCCCGCCCGATGAGGTGGTACTTTGGTTTTGGAAAACGCGTGCGCCAAATCGAGGTATTCGGGGGGAATGTGGACGGTGGAGGTTGTGTCTGGACTTTCCACTGTGGTTGCACCAACGGAAACACCTAGACACCTACCCTGACACTCTTGCGACCACCCCGTGAGAACCCTCTGCAGCCATGAAAAGGTGGGGTTGTGTAGTGCTAACCAGGGAAGACCTAACACAACAGGGAAGTCCAGACTCAATAATAAAAAAAAGTGACTTGCTCTCGATGAGTCTCGTGCGTAACCATAATGACTGGTGCTGTAACTTCCCTTACAAATCCGGACCCTAATGGTCGACAGTCAAGTGCTCTGATGGGGAGTGGAATCGATAGGGGAACCAATGTAATGCCTAGACTATGTGCAAATGACCTGTCCATAAAGTTCCATGCTGCGCCTGAATCGACCAGTGCCTTAAACTGGGGAACTACCGTGTAATCAGGAAGTTGGATGTGTAGGGTACAGTGCGCAGCAGAGGGCTCTGAATGAGTGTGGGTGTTCGATACCTGAGGTGACGCGAGAGTACCTGCCTGCCGCCTCTAAACCCAAAAGAACACAGACAACAGCGTGCAGCAGAATGTCCTCCCGTGCCACAAGGCCCATCTCCTCCGATTGCTCAGTTTGGCCGAGAGACAGACAACAACAGAGTTGTGTGGGGGCTGGTGGGGACGTCCGCGGCAATGGGGGGAGCATCTAAGTCCCCGGCGGAGCCTGGAAATGTTTGTTCCGTTGGACTGTCGGCGTGCAGCAGTGAAAACTAATTTGAATCTGCTGGGGACTTGCGTGCTATTAAATGTATAATCTGCTACATGTTTGTTGTTGTCACGGGGAAAGGTCCGATGGATACCTTCATTTGTGAAAAACATATTGAACTTGATGCAACTAAAGAAAGGATTATTACTCTTCATGAAGAAATTTAACATTTGACCAACCACCTTGAACTGAATAAGGATTATATGAGACTATCGGTATCTTTAAATGCTTCCTATCAAAACATCCAAGAGGATCAATATGGGACCTTCCTGGACTATGATCAATTTCCACCACTACACCCCTCTACTAGCTTGAACCAGAAAATGGCTGCTCATTGTTCGACTCCAGGTGAGTGTAAATGGATGCGTGTAGGAACCAGAAAGAAGGAGAATAATCGTTCTCGGTACGCCTGCCTTCTTCCCCTGCGTCCGGACTTAAGACTTTCAAATCGCTTTGAGCCCATGTACCAGATGTCTTCTGCCAGGGACTTGGGTGATCCCTCCATGGCTGTGCATTCCCCTCCAGCTACATCTCCCTGTCCTAGTAAATCAACTGCCTGGGCACAAACTGGACCACCGCGGCCCCCCTCTGCTGGGAAGTGCTCTCTGGATCAGAGCTCTGTCCCTTTGGCTGTTGTGGCCTGCACGCAGCCGGCGTCTCAGCAGCCCTCTGTGGCTCTGGCCTCGCAATCTGCTTCGAGACACGGCAGAGGCCGGATCATTCCGGCGATTGTGATAGGGAGTTCGATGGTGAGGCATATCTGTACCTGGGGCAAAGACTTTATATTTTCCTGGGGCAAAAGTTCAGGATATCACCAGGTTGCTTCACGAGGTTGTGAGTCAGTCACCGGGGGCTGATACTGTCATGGTTCATGTGGGGTTAAATAACATTATGATGTGCAGCTCAGAACAGCTGAAGATGGATTTTAAAGAACTGATTGGGTCTCTACTTGACACCAACAAACGCCCCATAATATATGTCCCTCTGCCCTCCCTAAATTGTGGCATTGAATGGTTCTGCAGACATTTAGCCCTCCATAACTGGCTACGAGAGTATTGCAGCTCTGTGGTTGTAGCGTTTATTGACAATTTTGATACCTTTCTGGAAACAAAGCTAGTATTATAAGGAGGATGGGATCCACCTGGATCCTTTCACAGTTATATAAGGCTGCATTGAGACAATTACAATGACCCAAGTCCAGCTCATTTAATCCCTAACATTGTGTCGCTGAGTTCTCATCATGCTTCAGCAAATGTACATTATCCTAGGGGCATTGGAAGACACAATGTAAGTGACCTAATGTATGTCCCTCTAACTGCCCTGAATGCCTCTGCTGATCCTAAGGCTATTGTATGAAGTAATAATGTGCCTATACTGTTAGCACTGAGGCGGTGTGCCCTAGTAGGAAGTCCACTGTATGCAGCTCACCCAGAACTAATAAAAATAACTTGGGCATGTCTACAGTGGGGGAAAAAAGTATTTAGTCAGCCACCAATTGTGCAAGTTCTCCCACTTAAAAAGATGAGAGAGGCCTGTAATTTTCATCATAGGTACACGTCAACTATGACAGACAAATTGAGAAGAAAAAAATCCAGAAAATCACATTGTAGGATTTTTTATGAATGTATTTGCAAATTATGGTGGAAAATAAGTATTTGGTCACCTACAAACAAGCAAGATTTCTGGCTCTCACAGACCTGTAACTTCTTCTTTAAGAGGCTCCTCTGTCCTCCACTCGCTACCTGTATTAATGGCACCTGTTTGAACTTGTTATCAGTATAAAAGACACCTGTCCACAACCTCAAACAGTCACACTCCAAACTCCACTATGGCCAAGACCAAAGAGCTAGCTGTCAAAGGACACCAGAAACAAAATTGTAGACCTGCACCAGGCTGGGAAGACTGAATCTGCAATAGGTAAGCAGCTTGGTTTGAAGAAATCAACTGTGGGAGCAATTATTAGGAAATGGAAGACATACAAGACCACTGATAATCTCCCTCGATCTGGGGCTCCACGCAAGATCTCACCCCGTGGGGTCAAAATGATCACAAGAACGGTGAGCAAAAATCCCAGAACCACACGAGGGGACCTAGTGAATGACCTGCAGAGAGCTGGGACCAAAGTAACAAAGCCTACCATCAGTAACACACTACGCCGCCAGGGACTCAAATCCTGCAGTGCCAGACGTGTCCCCCTGCTTAAGCCAGTACATGTCCAGGCCCGTCTGAAGTTTGCTAGAGTGCATTTGGATGATCCAGAAGAGGATTGGGAGAATGTCATATGGTCAGATGAAACCAAAATATAACTTTTTGGTAAAAACTCAACTCCGTCGTGTTTGGAGGACAAAGAATGCTGAGTTGCATCCAAAGAACACCATACCTACTGTGAAGCATGGGGGTGGAAACATCATGCTTTGGGGCTGTTTTTCTGCAAAGGGACCAGGACGACTGATCCGTGTAAAGGAAAGAATGAATGGGGCCATGTATTGTGAGATTTTGAGTGAAAACCTCCTTCCATCAGCAAGGGCATTGAAGATGAAACGTGGCTGGGTCTTTCAGCATGACAATGATCCCAAACACACCGCCCGGGCAACGAAGGAGTGGCTTTGTAAGAAGCATTTCAAGGTCCTGTAGTGGCCTAGCCAGTCTCCAGATCTCAACCCCATAGAAAATCTTTGGAGGGAGTTGAAAGTCCGTGTTGCCCAGCGACAGCCCCAAAACATCACTGCTCTAGAGGAGATCTGCATGGAGGAATGGGCCAAAATACCAGCAAGTGTGTGAAAACCTTGTGAAGACTTACAGAAAACGTTTGACCTGTGTCATTGCCAACAAAGGGTATATAACAAAGTATTGAGAAACTTTTGTTATTGACCAAATACTTATTTTCCACCATAATTTGCAAATAAATTCATAAAAAATCCTACAAAGTCATTTTCTGGATTTTTTTTCCTCATTTTGTCTGTCATAGTTGACGTGTACCTATGATGAAAATTACAGGCCTCTCTCATCTTTTTAAGTGGGAAAACTTGCAAAATTGGTGGCTGACTAAATACTTTTTTCCCCCACTGTACCTCGGCTAAGCTTCCCAGTTAAGCAAAAAAAACAATCAAGCATCCCAGAAAAGTGTTAAAAATAGCCCACGTTAACATATGTATCTTAAGAAACAAGGTTCATGAAATCAATAACAGTCAGTATCTGGATAACGTGTGAAATGCTTGATAATGTACGTGATCTCAATAGAGAGGTACACTTTCTGGGTGATTTAAATATTGACTGGCTCTCATCAGGCTGCCCACTCAAGAGAAAGCTTCAAACTGTAACTAGTGCCTGCACCTGGTTCAGGTTATCAATCAACCTACCAACACCGTCATTACGTGGTCCTCTGTAGCTCAGCTGGTAGAGCACGGCGCTTGTAACGCCAAGGTAGTGGGTTCGATCCCCGGGACCACCCATACACAAAAAAAACTAAAAAATTTATGCACCCATGACTGTAAGTCGCTTTGGATAAAAGCGTCTGCTAAATGGCATATTATTAGTATTATTATTATAGTTAGAAACAGTACAGCATGTATTGATCATATCTTTACTAATGCTGCAGAAATTTGGTTTAAAGCAGTATCCAAATCCATCGGATGTAGTGATCACAATATAGTAGCCAAATAGAGGAAAACCAAAGTTCCAAAGTCTGGGCCTAATATTATGCATAAGAGGTCATACAATATGTTTTGTAGTGATTCCTATGTTGTTGATGTAAATAATATTTGTAGGTCCGTGGTGTGTAATGACGAGCAACCAGATGTTGAACATTTATGATATTGCTTATCCCAGTTACTAATAAGCATGCACCCATTAAGAAAAGGCCAAACAGGAAAACTCTCATCCAGAGGCAGCACCACTAGTGGCCGGGGACTTTAATGCAGGGAAACTTAAATCCATTCTACCTAATATCTACCAGCATGTTAAATGTGCAACCAGAGGAAACAAAACTCTAGAGCACCTTTACTCCACACACAGAGACGCGTACAAAGCTCTCCCTCGCCCTCCATTTGGCAAATCTGACCATAACTCTTTCCTCCTGATTCCTGCTTATAAGCAAAAACTAAAAGGTGGAAGCACCAGTGACTCGGTTAATAAGGAAGTGGTCAGATGACGCAGATGCTAAGCTACAGGACTGTTTTGCTAGTACAGACTGGAATATGTTCTGGGATTCTTCCGACGCTCGTCGGATGTGGCAGGGCTAGCAAACTATTACAGACTACAAAGGGAAGCACAGCCGCGAGCTGCCCAGTGACACAAGACTACCAGCTAAATTACTTCTATGCTCGCTTCGAGGCAAGCAACACTGAAGCATGCATGAGAGCATCAGCTGTTCAGGTTGACTATGGGATCACGCTCTCCGTAGCCGATGTGAGTAAGACTTTTATGCAGGTCAACATTCACATGGCCGCAGGGCCAGACGGATTACCAGGACGTGTACTCCGAGCATGCGCTGACCAACTGGCAAGTGTTTTCACTGACATTTTCAACATGTCCCTGACTGAGTCTGTAATACCAACATGTTTCAAGCAGACCACCATAGTCCCTGTGCCCAAGAACACTAAGATAACCTGCCTAAATGACTACCGACCCATAGCACTCACATCTGTAACCATGAAGTGCTTTAAAAGGATGGTCATGGCTCACATCAACACCATTATCTCAGAAACAATAGACCAACTCCAATTTGAAAACCGCCCCAACAGATCCACAGATGATGCAATCTCTATTGCACTCCACACTGCCCTTTCCCACCTGGACAAGAGGAACACCTACGTCATAATGCTATTCATTGACTACAGCTCAGCGTTCAACACCATAGTGCCCTCAAAGCTCATCACTAAGCTAAGGACCTTGGGACTAAACACCTGATCCTCAACACGGGGGCCCCTCAGGGGTGCGTGCTCAGTCCCCTCCTGTACTCGCTGTTCACCCATGACTGCATGGCCAGGCACGACTCCAACACCGCCATTACGTTTGCAGGTATCACTATCATGGTCCAAACACACCAAGACAGTCGTGACGAGGGCACGACAAAGCCTATTCCCCCTCAGGAGACTGAAAAGATTTGACATTGGTCCTCAGATCCTCAAAAAGTTATACAGCTGCACCATCGAGAGCATACTGACTGGTTGCAACACGCCTGGTATGGCAATTGCTCGGCCTCCGACCGCAAGGCACTACAGAGGGTAGTGCATATGGCCCAGTAGATCACTGGGGCCAAGCTACCTGCCATCCAGGACCTCTATACCAGGCGGTGTCAGAGGAAGGCCCTAAAAAAAGACTCCAGCCACCCTAGTCATAGACTGTTCTCTCCGCTACCGCATGGCAAGTCTAGGTCCAAAAGGCTTCTTAACAGCTTCTACCACCAAGCCATAAGACTCCTGAACAGCAAATCATGGCTACCCATACTATTAGCATTAAGGGAATTTCACTGTAAGGTCTACACCTGTTGTATTCGGCGCATGTGGCAAATACAATTTTATTTCATTTTATTTGTAAAAACTTAAATCCCTGTGGATTGATGAGGAATTGAAAAATTGTATGGATGAGGCAAAAGAGATGGCAAATAGGTATGGCTGTACAACCGATTGGGAAACGTACTGGAAATTTTAAAATAATGTGACTAAACTGAATAAAAATAAAAATAAACTACACTATGAAACAAAGATAAATGACATAAAGAATGATAGTAAAAAGCTTTGGAGCACCTTAAATTACATTTGGGAAAAAAAGGCAAACGCTCCATCATTCATTGAATCAGATGGCTCATTCATCAAAACCCACTGATATTGCCAACTACTTTAATGATTTTTCATTGGCAAGATTAGCAACAAATGCTGACACTACTCATCCAAGAATATCTGACCAAATTACGAAAGACAAGCATTGTAATTTTGAATTCCGTAAAGTAAGTGTGGAAAAATGTTTTATTGTTGTCTATCTACAATGACAAGCCACCGGGGTCTGACAACTTGGATAATAAATTACTGAGGATAATAGCGGACGATATTGCCAGTCCTATTTGCCATATCTTCAATTTAAGCCTACTAAAAAATGTGTGCCCTCAGGCCTGGAGGGAAGCAAAAATTATTCCCCTACCTAAGAATAGTAAAGCCCCCTTTACTGCCTGTTACCAAGCCTTAGTAAACTTTTGGAAAAAATGGTGTATGACCAGATACAATGCTATTTTTAAGTAAACAAATTGACAACATACTTTCAGCACGCTTATAGGGAAGGACATTCAACAAGCTCAGCACTTACACAAATGACTGATGATTGGTTGAGAGAAATTGATGATAAAAAGATTGTGGGGGCTATTTTGTTAGACTTCAGTGCGGTTTTTGACATTATAGATCATTGTCTGTTGCTGGAAAAACGTATGTGTTATGGCTTTACACCCCTTCTATATTGTGGATACAGAGTTACCTGTCTAACAGAACAAAGAAGGTGTTCTTTAATGGAAGCCTCTCCAACACAATAGAGATAGAATCAGGAATTCCCCAGGGCAGCTGTCTAGGCCTCTTACTTTTTTCAATCTTTACTAATGACATGCCACTGGCTTTGAGTAATGTATACGGATGACTCAACACTATAAACGTTAGCTACCACAGCGACTGAAATGACAGTAACACTTAACAAAGAGCTGTAGTTCGTTTTGGAATGGGTAGCAAGGAATAAGTTAGTCCTAAATATTTCCAAAACTAAAAGCATTGTATTTGGGACAAATCATTTACTAAACCCTAAACTTTGAAATTGAGCAAGTTGAGGTGACTAAACTGCTTGGAGTAACCCTGGATTGTTAACTGTCATGGTCAAAACATATTGATACAACAGTTGCTAAGATGGGGAGAAGTCTGTCCATAATAAAGTGCTGCTCTGCCTTCTTAACAACACTATCAACAAGGCAGGTCCTACAGGTGCTTGTTTTGTCGCACCTAGACTACTGTTAGGTAGTGTGGTCAGGTGCCACGAAGAGAGACTTAGGAAAATTGCAGTTGGCTCAGAACAGGGCAGCACGGCTGGCCTTTAAAAGTACACGGAGCGCTAACATTAATGACATGCATGTCAATCTCTCCTGGCTCAAAGTGGAAGAGAGATTGACTTCATCACTACTTGTTTTTGTAAGAGGTGATGACAAGCTGAATGTACCGACCTGTTTTTTTATACTACTAGCACACAGCTCGGACACTCATGCATACCCCACAAGACATGCCACCAGAGGTCTCTTCACAGTCCCCAAGTCCAGAACAGACTACGGGAGGCGCACAGTACTACATAGTGCCATGACTACATGGAACTCTATTCCACATCAGGTAACTGATGCAAGCAGTAGAATTGTCACGGTTCCCTAAGACAGAACCCAGAAGCAGACCAGGACAAGGAGAGTTGAACGAAGGTGAGTGTTTATTTACATATTCAAAAGGTGCAGAATAGTCCAGTAGACGGAGCGGGTGGCGGAGATGAGTAGGTGGTGGTGAAGTAGCAGATGAACTGATGGCACGGCAGGGGTTGGGTAAAGGTTCCGGGAGAATGATGTTTATGGCTAACGATCCGGCAGGAACTGGATGTTCGGCCAGAGCCTAAGAAGGGTGATGATCAGGACCAGGTGTGCAGATTGCTGATGGGATGCAGGTGCGGAAATCAAGAGCGCTCCCCGGAGCGTTCCCGAACCCTCGGGAAACTGGAGATCACGAACAGAAAAACTAGTCACCAGACAGGACCCGACTCAGACTGCCGGGATCGTTACAGTACCCCCCCTCCGACGAACGCCACCGGGCGGACTCCCGGAGCGCCAGGATGGAGGCGGTAGAAGTCACTGATGAGGTCAGCATCTAGGACCTGTCGCCGCGGAATCCAACTCCTCTCTTCAGGACCATACCCCTCCCAGTCCACGAGATACTGGAAACCCCGGCCCCGCCGTCTGGAATCCATGATGCGACGCACCGTGTAGGCAGGACCACCTCCGATCATCCGAGGAGGAGGAGGAGGAGGCGGAGGAGGCAACAGAGGACTGAGGAAGACAGGCTTGAGGCAGGAGACATGAAAGGTGGGATGGACTCTGAGCGTCCTCGGTAGTTTGAGTCGAACTGCCACTGGATTGATCACCTTCTCCACCACAAACGGACCAATGAACTTCGGTAACAACTTCCTAGACTCAGTCCGTAACGGAAGATCCCGTGTGGCCAACCAAACCCTATCTCCGATGGTATAGGTGGGAGCGGGGATCCGGCGACGATTCGCCTGGAGCTGATACCGGTCCGAAACTCTAAGAAGTGCCTTTCTGGCCCGATGCCAGGTCCGGTGGCAACGACGAATATGGGCCTGAACAGAAGGCACTGAGAGCTCCTTCTCCTGAGAAGGGAACAGGGGAGGTTGGTAGCCATACAGGCACTGGAAGGGAGACATCCCAGTGGCAGATGTAGGGAGAGTATTGTGGGCATACTCAACCCAAGGCAACTGAGAGACCCAGGAGGTGGGGTTGGAAGAGACCAGACAGCGTAGCGTGGATTCCATCTTCTGGTTGGCTCTCTCCGCCTGACCATTGGATTGGGGGTGAAAACCAGATGTGAGACTGACTGTAGCTCCAATGGCCAAACAGAAGGACTTCCAGACAGCAGAGGTAAACTGAGGGCCACGGTCGGAAACGATATCACTGGGCAAACCGTGGACCCTGAAAACCTCCCTAACCAGGATCTCGGACGTCTCCGAGGCAGAGGGAAGCTTGGCAATTGGCACAAAGTGGGCGAACTTGCTGAATCTGTCCACGATAGTCAGAACGACCGTGTTCCCCTCAGAAGCGGGCAACCCAGTGACGAAGTCCAGGGCCAGATGCGACCATGGTCGCCGGGGAATAGGAAGGGGGTGAAGTAGTCCAGAGCTGGGCCGATTGGTACTCTTATTCTGCGCACACACTGGACAGGCAGCAACAAAACCCCGAGTATCCTCGGCCATGGCAGGCCACCAAAAAGCGTCTGCGAAGAAACGCCATTGTCCGAGCCACGCCAGGGTGACAAGCCATCTTGCTGGCGTGGGACCATTTGAGGACAGCAGGACGAACCGACTCAGGCACAAACAACCGACCGGGTGGACCGTTACCGGGACCGGGCTGAGTCCGAAGGGCCGCCAGCACCTCCTCCTCAATCTTCCACATAACTGCTCCCACGACGCAGTTCCGGGGGAGAATTGTCTCGGTCTTGGACCCACTCTCCTCCGTCTTGGAGAACATCCGGGACAAGGCGTCCGCCTTGCCGTTCTTAGATCCAGGTCGGAACGTCAGGGAAAACTTGAATCGTCCGAAAAACAACGCCCACCTGGCCTGACGGGAGTTGAGACGTTTAGCCGATTGCACGTAAGCAAGATTCTTGTGGTCAGTCCAGACAATAAACGGTTGCTCCGCCCCCTCCAACCAGTGGCGCCACTCCTCCAAGGCAAGTTTCACCGCGAGAAGCTCCCGGTTACCCACATCGTAATTCCTCTCCGCAGGCGAAAGGCGACGAGAGTAGTAGGCGCAGGGATGGAGTTTACTGTCCGTGGAGCATCGCTGCGACAGGATGGCGCCAACTCCCACATCAGACGCGTCCACTTCAACGAGCGAACTGACGGGCCGTGTCCGGTTGAGAGAGAATCGGTGCGTTGGTGAATCGCCTCTTCAAATCCAGAAACGCTCGATCCGCCTCCGGATTCCACTTGAAGGTCCTGATACTGGAAGTCAAGGCAGTTAACGGAGCGGCCACACGGCTGTAATCCCGGATGAATCTGCGGTAGAAATTCGCAAACCCCAAAAATCTCTAGAGCTGCAATCTCGTACCGGGCTGGGCCCATTCCAGAACCGCTCTAACCTTCTCCTGGTCCATCCTAATCTCTCCCCTGGAGATGATGTACCCGAGAAAGGATGTCGTGTGGGCGTGAAACTCGCACTTCTCGGCCTTCACGAACAGGCGATTCTCCAACAATCGCTGCAGAACCTGCCGGACATGCTGGACGTGGTCGGAAGGTTCCTTCGAGAAGATCAGAATGTCATCCAGGTAAACAAACACAAAGAGACCGATCATATCTCTCAGGACGTCGTTCACCATACTCTGGAATACCGCTGGAGCATTGGTCAGTCCAAACGGCATCACCTGATACTCAAGTGACCCATCGGTGTATTGAAACCCGTCAACCACTCGTCCCCCTCTCTGATCCGGACCATGTGATACGCATTGCGTAGGTCTAGCTTGGTGAACACCGTAGCACCCTGTAAGGAGTCGAAGGCAGAACTCATCAAGGGCAGGGGATACTTGTTCTTGACCGTGATGTCATTCAACCCCCGATAATCAATACACGGTCGAAGAGAGCCATCCTTCTTACCCACAAAGAAGAATCCTGCCCCCAGGGGTGATGACGAGGGACGAACGAGACCAGCAGCTAGGGACTCCTTGATGTAGGTCTCCAACGCCTCACGTTCAGGTCGGGAGATACTGTATAACCTTCCCTTGGGGTAGACAGCTCCAGGGAACAGGTTGATGGCACAATCATATGGTCGGTGGGGAGGGGAGTGACAGAGCCTTCTGCTTACTGAAAACTTCCCCCAAATCGTGATATGTCTCGGGAACCAGGGACAAATCTGGGGGTTTAGCCTCAATCACCTGACTGGGAACCGAATGGGGGCAGGCAGTCTTGAGACAGTTAGCATGACAATCAAGGCTCCAACTCGTTACCTTGCCCGTCACCCAATCGAACGTGGGATTGTGTTCCTTCAGCCAGGGGTATCCAAGGACCAGAGGAACATGGGAAGACGGCAGAATGAAGAATGAAATCATCTCAGAATGATTCCCCGACAACCGCATCTTAACCGGTTCAGTCCTCATCGTGATACGTGCCAGACTACTGCCGTTCAGAGTGGTCGCTTCAATGGCTTCCGGCAATTGCTCCTTGGAAAGCCCCAGCTGTTCCACCAACTCGGCATCAAGAAAGCTTCCATCGGCACCTGAATCGATAAAAGCGTTAATCGCTAAGCTCTGATTCCTGTTCACAAGGGTAGCCGAGAAACGGGGTCTGACAGAGGTACTGAGAGGTTGAAACTGGCTCGCTAAAAGTCCTCCCAACTTTAGCGAGCCGGGCAGTTTGACGACCGCCGGGAACAAGTGGAGATGTAATGTCCCGAGCTACCACAGTAGAGGCAGCAGTTGGTCTTACGTCTATGTTGACGCTCCTCCTTGGTTAACCCGTGCCGCCCCCACTTGCATGGGTTCAGAATCAGGAGAGAGGACCTCTCCACTAATCCTTTGTGGTGGAGAATGATCGACGTGATCTGGTCCACCACCCGACCCGACTGGGAACTGAGAAGCTGATCGATTGGACGGACCCCATTGCTTCTCCCTCCTTCGCTCTCGGACTCGATTATCCACCCGGATAGACAAGGCTACCAAGCTGTCCAGGTCACTAGGCTCCGGATAGGAGATCAACTCATCCTTGAGCTGCTCCGACAGACCCTGGTAAAAGGCCGCTTGCAGAGACTCCTCATTCCACCCACTCTCCACAGCCAACGTCTTGAACTCGATCACGAAGTCGGCCACGCTGCGAGTTCCTTGGTGAAGCGAAAACAGGCGCCTAGCTGCGTCCCTCCCTCGGACGGAATGGTCGAAGAGCTTCCTCATCTCGGCCGTGAACCCCGGGTATGAAGCCATGCAGGGGTCTTGTCGTTCCCAAACGGCTGAAGCCCAATCCAGCGCTCGACCACGCAGCAACTCAATCACAAAGGCTATCCTAGCCTTGTCTGTGGCATAAGAGTAGGGCTGTAGATCGAACACTAACCCACACTGCATGAGGAAAGAACGGCATCTTCCCAGCTCCCCCTCATATTTATCCGGCGTCGGAACCTTGGGCTCACGGAAGGACACCGCTCCAGACGCGGCAGGCGGGATGGGTGAAACCGGTAGTGGATCCTCCACCGGAAACTTGCGCTGGTCCTGGACCTCCGTCAGACCGGTAGAAAGGTTCCGAACGGCCAACGCGATCTCCTGTAGCTCCGTGCTATGATGGCCCAACATCTTCTCCTGATGGGTAATGGCATGGCGAACAGAGTCCAGGTCCGCTGGGTTCATTACTGGCCGGATCGTTCTGTCACGATTCCCTAAGACAGAACCCAGAAGCAGACCAGGACAAGGAGAGTTGAACGAAGGTGAGTGTTTATTTACATATTCAAAAGGTGCAGAATAGTCCAGTAGACGGAGCGGGTGGCGGAGATGAGTAGGTGGTGGTGAAGTAGCAGATGAACTGATGGCACGGCAGGGGTTGGGTAAAGGTTCCGGGAGAATGATGTTTATGGCTAACGATCCGGCAGGAACTGGATGTTCGGCCAGAGCCTAAGAAGGGTGATGATCAGGACCAGGTGTGCAGATTGCTGATGGGATGCAGGTGCGGAAATCAAGAGCGCTCCCCGGAGCGTTCCCGAACCCTCGGGAAACTGGAGATCACGAACAGAAAAACTAGTCACCAGACAGGACCCGACTCAGACTGCCGGGATCGTTACAAGAATAAGATTTTAAAAACAGGTAAAAATACACCTTATGGAACAACAGGGACTGTGAAGAGACACACACAAAGGTACAGACACATGCATATGCATGCATTGTGATATTGTTTTATGGTGGTATTAAACATTTTGGTGTAATGGTGTTATATGATGTTCTGTATATGATGTTTTATCTTTTGTTTTATACTGTATGTAATGTAAGTGCTTTAATAAGTTTGGACCCCAGGAAGAGTAGCTGCTGCCTAAGCAGCAGTTAATGGGTATGCCTAATATATACACATGCAAATGTCTGACTTTTGTTCATAGGAAGGAAATTGTCCAGGCCACTTGTATGTCTATTGTAGACTATGGGGATATTATCTACAGTATATACATGCTGCAGCATCTACACTTAAGCCACTAGATGCTGTTTTCCATTGTGTCCTTAGGTTTATTACTGGTGATGGTTATAGAACTCACCATTGTGTTTTGTATAAAATAGTGGGTTGGGCCTCTTTGTATGTAAGGAGAGAGTAGCATTTTCTTGTGTTTATCTACAAAGCACTCATGTGCAATAGGCCATAATTGATTTTGGCCCAATAGGCCTGCATCTCTGCCCAGCCTGTCAAGAGTGGCCAAAAGTGTGTTTAGCATCCCCAGTGGCTCTGCAAGTGTGGAGAGGATATTCTCCGCTGCTGGCCTGCTCTCAAGGCGCCATCGCAAGAGCCTCAAGCCACAGACTGGCCAAACTCGTGTTTCTAAAAATGAAATCTAAAACTAAATTCAAAAGGCACTAAGTCATTTTTCGTTTAATTTTTTATTTAATTCTAAGTAAGTCATGAAATAATATAGCCTAAATAATACATTTTAGTTCCTTCTTAGGCTCCCAGTCTGGCTCCTGACCTATTTAGAGTGTTTATGTGTTGTTTAATACGACATGTAGCCTATTTGAAATGATGTGCGCTTCTTACATTCACCTTTTCATGTTTATTCAAATACTTTTCATTCAAATCATATGGTTTGGTTTCAATACTTCAAATCCAAATGGTAGTCACAAAAATATATGGGTATTGGTTAAATTGTGATTTTAATGAATGGAGTGAATTTGGAGTGGCAGTTCTTTTCCCTGTGAGTGCGGAGCGGTTTTTGTCGGAGCGGTTGGAAAGGACATGGAGTGCCGGAGCGCTCCATGAGTGATGAGCGGGATTTCCAACCGCTCAAATACTATGGTTCAGAGAAATGATCTGAGACCTTTATATTGATAAATGTGTCTGTTTTTCTTAATATATTTTGTATATTGTATGTGTTTAATGTATTTATGCAGGGCTCATCTGTAAAAGAGACCCTAGTCTCAGTATGACTTCCCTGTCAAAATAAAGATTAATAAAAATAAAAAATAAATCATGTAGCTCTGTGTGAACCGTGCCTTGGATAGTTATGGTCCGATGTGACGGAGACCCAAGCGTGACTGTTGTGGAGCTCAAGCAGACTGAGTGCTGAGACACTGTGGGCTCCAGGGCCCCTGGGCTGTGGGGCTGCAGCGGAGCAGAGCAGCGAGGAACAGCAGAGACAGGAGGAGCCCACAGCCAGCAGCATTAGACACAAGCCTCTGAACTGGTGAGACTGTTAAGCCCTCGCGCTTAAGACGTTGGGGAGCTAGATTTGCAGCTGCGCCCGAGGACTGTAAACAACAGCGCCTCGTCTCATCTCGTCCATATCCACATGCACACATACACACACCCTCACACATGCACACACACACACACACACACACACACACCCTCAAACATTCACATACACACACTTCCCGTCCACACACACAAGCCTAAATGTGGGAACGGCTTTAAGCCTCGCCTTCCTCCACTACTTCTCATGGTGTGAGGGGGTTGGTTAGACCCGATTAAGGGTCCAAGGAAACAGGATTAGCCCAGCCCTGCTTTCTAATTAATTGTCTTGGTGTTTGGCCAATAAATCATTGTTATCTCCTTCTGTAATCGTCGCGGGAGATAGCACGGCTCCGACCCAGCCGCTGGAATGTTAAACAGGCCAGGCTTTTGGTAATGAAGCCCCGAGATATGTGGAAAGGGTAATTTCTATCTTTTTCTTTTCGGTCCTCGGTTAATTCAATTAAAGAGATAGGCCAGTGCATTTCACTACAGAAATTGTTGAGCATTGCTAGATTAGAGCCTAACAATATTCTGCGGGTAGTTCAGTCTTTTTTTGGGACAAAGCTTTGTATGTGTTGGCTTTAGCCTGCAATGGAGAGTAGGAGTGAGGGAGCCACAATGAGGAGACAGAGGATGGATGTAGCAAGGGCAGGCAGCAGGCTGGTACAGGTGTATTTAGAGCCATGACTGGCAGACTTCTGGGAAATGGGAGGCCCTGCTGCCCTGAGGCAGAGATGCCCTGAGGCTATAGCAATATAGGCCAGTTTAGCAGTTGGCATACTGCAGCTCAGAGCTCCTTCCCAGGCAGAGCCTGTCTCTCTGTGGAAAGGCTGTGGCTGAGAGACAGAGAGAGAGAGAGAGAGGAGATGTCGCTAGGCTCCACTGAGATGGAAAAGTGAGAGTGTGTTTATGTGTGTGCATCCAGGAATGGGATAACTCCGCTCCTGGTTCCCAGCGGGCACCCGCAAATTAGGAGTTAAGCGACATGCAAATGTCTGAGAGCGTTCTGCGACCATGTGAGGGTCAGCCTGCTGCAGATCACAGACAGTCCCTGCCACCTCAAAGAGGAGCTGAGTGTGAGGAGAGGAGTAAAACATGCTTCCGATGCCATAGAGCGGCTCCATGTCACCGCTCTGATGTGAAACTCTCTCCTCTCTGCCCAATGTTACGCAGAGGATTGATATCAAAAGCCCTTATTTTCTCTGCAATGAAAAACCTTACAAGCACAAAGTATAAAATAATATGAGTTTCCCCCAGAAGTTATGTTTATAGCTTTTGCTATTGCTCCCTTTAGAATGTATGGCCCCCAGCAAGGTGACATGGAGACTGCCTAGTGCCTTAGCGCACAGCAGTGTAAACTGAAACTTCATTATTGTACTGTCATCATAAAACTGATGCAGGCTTTACTGCAGTCTCTCTTCGGCACTGCTCAAACTTCAAACTTTCATAAAATGACAGAGGAACAACACCTGACTCTCAGTCACAGCACTCGCCTCTGGCATCTAGCCTAGAGTCAAATGTTTTATTAAATGCCAAAATAATGTATGCGTGCATCCGGGTGAGTGGGTTGTGTGAGTGAGTATGTATATAGTGGTTATTTACACTAGGGTTGTGTTTGAGTGACACAAATATACAGTGCACACCATTATTTTAATACATCAGCCTAGAATTCCCATCGTACTATATTAACAGCATTTACGCCTGAGCAAATGGCTTCAGACAGCTCCTCGTGGAGAATCCCCAGCAGTCATTTGGTGTTAACAGCCTGGGAGTGCTCCTCAGAGAGACATGCTAGCTCCTCTCCTCACTGTTGTTAGGCTACAGAACAACAACAACAACAACAACAACAACAACAACAACAACAACGCAAGGCTTTTCTGTTTTTTGTTGGATTTAATTTTCTCACAGAACAACTGGAAGACTTCACGCTCTGGCCAGTGCACAAATATTGTGCCAAGTTGTAAGCCTGAGAGAAGATGTAAATCACAAGGAATTACATGAAAACGGGAATTGAGAAAATCAGGATAAATGTAACCAGAATTATGACATGATAAAGTTACCATGATTCACAATAACATAATCCCATATCCTCCCACATTTCTGAAGCACCAGCCGGCACTGCCAAACATGATCGCTATCCAAATGATCACCCTCATTATCAGTGTCTAACTCTGTCCTCTCCTCTTCATTCACTTTTCTATCTTCGCTTGACATTTACAGACACATACAGTGGGGGAAAAAAGTATTTAGTCAGCCACCAATTGTGCAAGTTCTCCCACTTAAAAAGATAAGAGAGGCCTGTAATTTTCATCATAGGTACACGTCAACTATGACAGACAAATTGAGAAGAAAAAAATCCAGAAAATCACATTGTAGGATTTTTTATGAATTGATTTGCAAATTATGGTGGAAAATAAGTAGTTGGTCATGTGGGGTTCTATTTTCTCATAATTGGATCTGTATGTGATGAATAGCTTATAAGGAATGCATTAATGATAAGCATAGGTTTGTACTATACTGATATAAATTGTTTCACATAACAGGCTGTGATTCATGTGAGGAACGTTAGGGGGTAGGACAGATAAGACTTGTATTTCTTACAGATACGAACACTTCCTCTTTGTTGTCTGTGAACCGTTGTCTGTGAACCGTCCTTGAACGTAGGAACGTACAGTCTTTTGGGTGCTAACTCCACAGGTTGTTATGATAAAAACGTATGCCTGGCAACAGTGTGCAACAAGGGAGCGCCAAGGGACTGGGACCAGCCGGTGCGCCAACGGATAGGTTGGGCAAGTCTAAACCACGCCCAACCTCTACCCTGATAGGCCCAGCAGAGAGCGGGAACTAAAAACTGTCAGGGTATTCAGTTCTCTGTCTGCCCTGCGTGGTATTTCAGTGAGCCCGTATACGAACCATCATACTTATCATACATACATTTTGCATATAATAAATTTAGCTTGGATTGAATATCTCTTGATTTTCTCTTATTCCAATACCAGATTTGAATTACGCAATTTCTAACAGTCACCTACAAACAAGCAAGATTTCTGGCTCTCACAGACCTGTAACTTCTTCTTTAAGAGGCTCCTCTGTCCTCCACTCGTTACCTGTATTAATGGCACCTGTTTGAACTTGTTATCAGTATAAAAGACACCTGTCCACAACCTCAAACAGTCACACTCCAAACTCCACTATGGCCAAGACCAAAGAGCTAGCTGTCAAAGGACACCAGAAACAAAATTGTAGACCTGCACCAGGCTGGGAAGACTGAATCTGCAATAGGTAAGCAGCTTGGTTTGAAGAAATCAACTGTGGGAGCAATTATTAGGAAATGGAAGACATACAAGACCACTGATAATCTCCCTCGATCTGGGGCTCCACGCAAGATCTCACCCCGTGGGGTCAAAATGATCACAAGAACGGTGAGCAAAAATCCCAGAACCACACGGGGGGACCTAGTGAATGACCTGCAGAGAGCTGAGACCAAAGTAACAAAGCCTACCATCAGTAGCACACTACGCCGCCAGGGACTCAAATCCTGCAGTGCCAGACGTGTCCCCCTGCTTAAGCCAGTACATGTCCAGGCCCGTCTGAAGTTTGCTAGAGTGCATTTGGATGATCCAGAAGAGGATTGGGAGAATGTCATATGGTCAGATGAAACCAAAATATAACTTTTTAGTAAAAACTCAACTCGTCGTGTTTGGAGGACAAAGAATGCTGAGTTGCATCCAAAGAACACCATACCTACTGTGAAGCATGGGGGTGGAAACATCATGCTTTTGGGCTGTTTTTCTGCAAAGGGACAAGGACGACTGATCGGTGTAAAGGAAAGAATGAATGGGGCCATGTATCGTGAGATTTTGAGTGAAAACCTCCTTCCATCAGCAAGGGCATTGAAGATGAAACGTGGCTGGGTCTTTCAGCATGACAATTATCCCAAACACACCGCCCGGGCAACGAAGGAGTGGCTTCGTAAGAAGCATTTCAAGGTCCTGGAGTGGCCTAGCCAGTCTCCAGATCTCAACCCCATAGAAAATCTTTGGAGGGAGTTGAAAGTCCGTGTTGCCCAGCGACAGCCCCAAAACATCACTGCTCTAGAGGAGATCTGCATGGAGGAATGGGCCAAAATACCAGCAACAGTGTGTGAAAACCTTGTGAAGACATACAGAAAACGTTTGACCTGTGTCATTGCCAACAAAGGGTATATAACAAAGTATTGAGAAACTTTTGTTATTGACCAAATACTTATTTTCCACCATAATTTGCAAATAAATTCATTAAAAATCCTACAATGTGATTTTCTGGATATTTTTTTCTCATTTTGTCTGTCATACTTGACGTGTACCTATGATGAAAATTACAGGCCTCTCTCATCTTTTTAAGTGGGAGAACTTGCACAATTGGTGGCTGACTAAATACTTTTCTTCCCCACTGTAGCCTAAAAAAAAATAGTTTTTCGCTCCCAGGCACGGATCTCTGGCTTTTACTGTTCCTCCCACATGTAATCTCCTCAACCCCATTACAATCCTCCGCTTTTCTCTAGTTCGACAGTTTCTCGGGATGTCTCCCGTGCAAGGCTTCTCCTCTTGCTCACATGCAGCCAGCTCGAGATTTGTTGTTGGAAGAGAATAAGAGGAACGTCTGAGCACACTTCTGAGGGATGGATTGTCAAAAATGTGGCGGAGAGTAGGCCAATTATTCGAGTTGTGAGGAAGACTGCTGCTCATGCACTTGTTCTTAAGTGAAGTGAGCTGTATCCCTCTCTTACTGAATCCCAATCAGAGCCCTTTCTTTCACAACCCTTTGGATTCTTTTTATATACAGTGAGGGAAAAACGTATTTGATCCCCTGCTGATTTTGTACGTTTGCCCACTGACAAAGACATGATCAGTCTATAATTATAATGGTAGGTTTATTTGAACAGAATAACAACAAAAAAATCCAGAAAAATGCATGTAAAAAATGTTATAAATTGATTTGTGTTTTAATGAGGGAAATAAGTATTTGACCCCTCTGCAAAACATGACTTAGTACTTGGTGGCAAAACCCTTGTTGGCAATCACAGAGGTCAGACGTTTCTTGTAGTTGGCCACCAGGAATGCACACATCTCAGGAGGGATTTTGTCCCACTCCTCTTTGCAGATCTTCTCCAAGTCATTAAGGTTTCAAGCCTGACGTTTGGCAACTCGAACCTTCAGCTCCCTCCACAGATTTTCTATGGGATTAAGGTCTGGAGACTGGCTAGGCCACTCCAGGACCTTGAGATACTTCTTACGGAGCCACTCCTTAGTTGCCCTGGCTGTGTGTTTCGGGTCGTTGTCATGCTGGAAGACCCAGCCACGACCCATCTTCAATGCTCTTACTGAGGGAAGGAGGTTGTTGGCCAAGATCTCGCGATACATGGCCCCATCCATCCTCCCCTCAATACGGTGCAGTCGTCCTGTCCCCTTTGCAGAAAAGCATCCCCAAAGAATGATGTTTCCACCTCCATGCTACACGGTTGGGATGATGTTCTTGGGGTTGCACTCATCCTTCTTCTTCCTCCAAACATGGCGAGTGGAGTTTAGACCAAAAAGCTCAAATTTTGTCTCATCAGACCACATGACCTTCTCCCATTCCTCCTCTGGATCATCCAGATGGTCATTGGCAAACTTCAGACGGGCCTGGACATGCGCTGGCTTGAGCAGGGGGACCTTGCGTGCGCTGCAGGATTTTAATCCATGACGGCGTAGTGTGTTACTAATGGTTTTCTTTGAGACTGTGGTCCCAGCTCTCTTCAGGTCATTGACCAGGTCCTGCCGTGTAGTTCTGGGCTGATCCCTCACCTTCCTCATGATCATTGATGCCCCACGAAGTGAGATCTTGCATGGAGCCCCAGACCGAGGGTGATTGACCGTCATCTTGAACTTCTTCCATTTTCTAATAATTGCGCCAACAGTTGTTGCCTTCTCACCAAGCTGCTTGCCTATTGTCCTGTAGCCCATCCCAGCCTTGTGCAGGTCTACAATTTTATCCCTGATGTCCTTACACAGCTCTCAGGTCTTGGCCATTGTGGAGAGGTTGGAGTCTGTTTGATTGAGTGTGTGGACAGGTGTCTTTTATACAGGTAACGAGTTCAAACAGGTGCAGTTAATACAGGTAATGAGTGGAGAACAGGAGGGCTTCTTAAAGAAAAACTAACAGGTCTGTGAGAGACGGAATTCTTACTGGTTGGTAGGTGATCAAATACTTATGTCATGCAATAAAATGCAAATGAATTACTTAAAAATCATACAATGTGATTTTCTGGATTTTTGTTTTAGATTCCGTCTCTCACAGTTGAAGTGTACCTATGATACAAATTACAGACCTCTACATGCTTTGTAAGTAAGAAAACCTGCAAAATCGACAGTGTATCAAATACTTGTTCTCCCCACTGTATATATGCTTGTAAACTGAAGCTCCAAGGTCAGGTAAAGTAGAATTAAATCAAATCAAAGTTAATTGGTCAAATACACAAATATGCAGATGTTATTGCAGGTGCAGCAAAATGCTTATGTTTCTAGCTCCAATACAATGTCTGTAGCATTACAATAACAATAGATACATAATTCCCAAAAATATAAATAAATAACGAAATATCAAAATGAGCAATATCAGAACAAGCAATGTCAAAGTCCGAATATATATATATATATATATATATATATATACAGTGGGGAGAACATGTATTTGATACACTGCCGATTTTGCAGGTTTTCCTACTTACAAAGCATGAAGAGGTCTGTAATTTTTATCATAGGTACACTTCAACTGTGAGAGACGGAATCTAAAACGAAAATCCAGAAAATCACATTGTATGATTTTTAAGTAATTAATTTGCATTTTATTGCATGACATAAATATTTGATCACCTACCAACCAGTAAGAATTCCGGCTCTCACAGACCTGTTAGTTTTTCTTTAAGAAGCCCTCCTGTTCTCCACTTATTACCTGTATTAACTGCACCTGTTTGAACTCGTTACCTGTATAAAAGACACCTGTCCACACACTCAATCAAACAGACTCCAACCTCTCCACAATGGCCAAGACCAGAGAGCTGTGTAAGGACATCAGGGATAAAATTGTAGACCTGCACAAGGCTGGGATGGGCTACAGTACAATAGGCAAGCAGCTTGGTGAGAAGGCAACAACTATTGGCGCAATTATTAGAAAATGGAAGAAGTTCAAGATGACAGTGAATCACCCTCGGTCTGGGGCTCCATGCAAGATCTCACCTCGTGGGGCATCAATGATCATGAGGAAGGTGAGGGATCAGCCCAGAACTACACGGCAGGACCTGGTCAATGACCTGAAGAGAGCTGGGACCACAGTCTCAAAGAAAACCATTAGTAACACACTACGCCGTCATGGATTAAAATCCTGCAGCGCACGCAAGGTCCCCCTGCTCAAGCCAGCGCATGTCCAGGCCCATCTGAAGTTTGCCAATGACCATCTGGATGATCCAGAGGAGGAATGGGAGAAGGTCATGTGGTCTGATGAGACAAAAATATAGCTTTTTGGTCTAAACTCCACTCGCCGTGTTTGGAGGAAGAAGAAGGATGAGTACAACCCCAAGAACACCATCCCAACCGTGAAGCATGGAGGTGGAAACATCATTCTTTGGGGATGCTTTTCTGCAAAGGGGACAGGATGACTGCACCGTATTGAGGGGAGGATGGATGGGGCCATGTATCGTGAGATCTTGGCCAACAACCTCCTTCCCTCAGGAAGAGCATTGAAGATGTGTTGTGGCTGGGTCTTCCAGCATGACAACGACCCGAAACACACAGCCAGGGCAACTAAGGAGTGGCTCCATAAGAAGCATCTCAAGGTCCCGGAGTGGCCTAGCCAGTCTCCAGACCTGAACCCAATAGAAAATCTTTGGAGGGAGCTGAAAGTCCGTATTGCCCAGCGACAGCCCCGCAACATGAAGGATCTGGAGAAGGTCTGTATGGAGGAGTGGGCCAAAATCCCTGCTGCAGTGTGTGCAAACCTGGTCAAGACCTACAGGAAACGTATTATCTCTGTAATTGCAAACAAAGGTTTCTGTACCAAATATTAAGTTCTGCTTTTCTGATGTATCAAATACTTATGTCATGCAATAAAATGCAACTTAATTACTTAAAAATCATACGATGTGATTTTCTGGATTTTTGTTTTAGATTCCGTCTCTCACAGTTGAAGTGTACCTATGATAAAAATTACAGACCTCTACATGCTTTGTAAGTAGGAAAACCTGCAAAATTGGCAGTGTATCAAATACTTGTTCTCCCCACTGTATATATATATATATATATATATATATATACACACACAGTTGAAGTCGGAAGTTTACATACACCTTAGCCAAATACATTTAAACTCAGTTTTTCACAATTCCTGACATTTAATCCTAGTAAAAATTCCCTCTCTTAGGTCAGTTAGGATCACCACTTTATTTTAAGAATGTTAAATGTCAGAATAATAGTAGAGAGAATGATTTATTTCTGCTTTTATTAATTTCATCACATTCTCAGTGGGTCAGAAGTTTACATACACTCAATTAGTATTTGGTAGCATTGCCTTTAAATTGTTAAACTTGGGTCAAAAGTTTTGGGTAGCCTTCCACAAGCTTCCCACAATAAGTTGGGTGAATTTTGGCCCATTCCTCCTGATAGAGCTGGTGTAACTGAGTCAGGTTTGTAGGCCTCCTTGCTCGCACACGCTTTTTCAGTTCTACCCACAAATGTTCTATAGGATTGAGGTCAGGGCTTTGTGAAGGCCACTCCAATACCTTGACTTTGTTGTCCTTAAGCCATTTTGCCACAACTTTGGAAGTATGCTTGGGGTAATTGTCCATTTGGAAGACCCATTTGCGACCAAGCTTCCACTTCCTGACTGATGTCTTGAGATGTTGCTTCAATATATCCACATAATTTTCCTTCCTCATGATGCCATCTATTTTGTGAAGTGCACCAGTCCCTCCTGCGGCAAAGCACCCCTACAGCATGATGCTGCCACCCCCGTGCTTCACGGTTGGGATGGTGTTCTTCGGCTTGCAAAAAAAATAGGCAGTGCAAATAGTCCGGGTAGCCATGATTAGCTGTTCAGGAGTCTTAGTGCTTGGGGGTAGAAGATGTTGAGAATACTTTTGGACCTAGACTTGGCACTCTGGTACCGCTTGCCGTGTGGTAGCAGAGAGAATAGTCTATGACTAGGGTGGCTGGAGTCTTTGACAATTTTGAGGGCCTTCATCTGACACCGCCTGGTATAGAGGTCCTGGATGGCTGGAAGCTTGGCCCCAGTGATGTACTGGGCCATACGCACTACCCTCTGTAGTGCCTTGTGGTCAGAGGCCAAGCAGTTGCCATACCAGGAGGTGATGCAACCAGTCAGGATGCTCTCGATGGTGCAGCTGTAGAGTTTTTTGAGGATCTGAGGACCCATTCCAAATCTTTTCAGTCTCCTGAGGGGGAATAGGCTTTGTCGTGCCCTCTTCACGACTGTCTTGGTGTGTTTGGACCATGATAGTTCGTTGGTGACCAAGGAACTTGAAGCTCTGAACCTGTTCCACTACAGCCCCGTCGATGAGAATGGGGGCGTGCTCAGTCCTCTTTTTTTTCCTGTAGTACACAAGCATTTCCTTTGTCTTGGTCACGTTGAGGGAGAGGATGTTATCCTGGCACCACACGGCCAGGTCTCTGACCTCCTCCCTATAGGCTGGCTCATCGTTGTCAGTGATCAGGCCTACCACTGTTGTGTCGTCGGCAAACGATGGGTGAACAGGGAGTACAGGAGGGGACTGAGCACGCATGTGTTGAGGGGCCCCCGTGTTGAGGATCAGTGTGGCAGATGTGTTATTACCTACCCTTACCACCTTGGGGCGGCCCGTCAGGAAGTCCAGGATCCAGTTGCAGAGGGAGGTGTTTAGTCCCAGGATCCTTAGCTTAATGATGAGCTTTGAGGGCACTATGGTGTTGAATGCTGAGCTGTAGTCAATGAATAGTATTCTCAAGTAGGTGTTCCTCTTGTCCAGGTGGGAAAGGGCAGTGTGGAGTGCAATAGCGATTGCATCATCTGTGGATCTGTTGGGGCGGTATGCAAATTGGAGTGGGTCTAGGGTTTCTGGGATAATGATGTTGATGTGAGCCATGACCAGCCTTTCAAAGCACTTCATGGCTACAGACGTCAGTGCTACGGGTCGGTAGTAATTTAGGCAGGTTATCTTAGTGTCCTTGGGCACGGGGACTATGGTGGTCTGCTTGAAACATGTTGGTATTACAGACTCAGTCAGGGACATGTTGAAAATGACTGTGAAGACACTTGCCAGTTGGTCAGCACATGCTCGGAGTACACGTCCTGGTAATCCGTCTGGCCCTGCGGCCTTGTGAATGTTGACCTGCTTAAAAGTCTTACTCACATCGGCTACAGAGAGCGTGATTACATAGTCTCTCATGCATGCTTCAGTGTTGCTTGCCTCGAAGCGAGCATAGAAGTAGTTTAGCTCATCTGGGAGTCTTGTGTCACTGGGCAGCTCGCGGCTGTGCTTCCCTTTGTAGTCTGTAATGGTTTTCAAGCCCTGCCACATCCGACGAGCGTCGGAGCCGGTGTAGTACGATTCAATCTTAGTCTTGTATCGAATCTTTGCCTGTTTGATAGTTCGTCGGTGGGCATAGCGAGATTTCTTATAAGCGTCCGGGTTAGAGTCCCGCTCCTTGAAAGCTGCAGCTCTACCCTTTAGCTCAGTGCGGATGTTTCCTGTAATCCATGGCTTCTGATTGGGGTATGTACGTACGGTCACTGTGGGGACGACATCATCGATGCACTTATTGATGAAGCCAGTGACTGATGTGGTGTACTCCTCAATGCTATCTGAAGAATACCGGAACATGTTCCAGTCTGTGCTAGCAAAACAGTCCTGTAGCTTAGCATTTGTGTCATTTGCCCACTTTTTTATTAACCGAGTCACTGGTGCTTCCTGCTTTAGTTTTTGCTTATACGCAGGAATCAGGAGGATAGAGTTATGGTCAGATTTGCCAAATGGAGGGCGAGGGAGAGCTTTATATGCGTCTCTGTGTGTGGAGTAAAGGTGGTCTAGAGTTTTTTTTTCCCTCTGGTTGCACATTTAACATGCTGGTAGAAATTAGGTAGAACGGATTTAAGTTTCCCTGCATTAAAGTCCCCGGCCACTAGGAGCGCTGCCTCTGGATGAGCGTTTTCCTGTTCACTTATGGCCTTATACAGCTCATTCAGTGCAATCTTAATGCCAGCATTGGTTTGTGGTGGTAAATAGACAGCTATGAAAAATATAGATGAAAACTCTCTTGGTAAATAGTGTGGTCTACAGCTTATCATAAGATACTCGACCTCAGGCGAGCAAAACCTTGAGACTTCCTTATTATTTGATTTTGTGCACCAGCTGTTGTTTACAAATATACACAGACCGCCACCCCTTGTCTTACCGGAGTCAGCCATTCTATCCTGCCGATGTAGCGTATAGCCCACTAGCTGTATGTTGTCCATGTCGTCGTTCAGCCACGACTTAGTGAAACATAAGATATTACAGTTTTTAATGTCCCGTTGGTAGGATAACCGTAATCTTAGGTCAACCAATTTATTCTCAAATGATTGAAGATTGGCTAATAGGATTGATGGGAGAGGCAGTTTACTCGCTCGCCGTCGGATCCTTACAAGGCACCCCGACCTACATCCACAATATCTCCGTCTCTTTCTCATGCGAATGACGGGGATTTGGGTGTCTGTAAGATATCCTTCGCGGCCGCCTCTTTGAAGAAAAAATCTTTGTCCAATACGAGGTGAGTAATCGCTGTCCTGATATCCAGAAGCTCTTTTCGGTTATAAGAGACGATGGCGGAAACATTATGTACAAAATAAATTACAAATAACGCTGAAAATCACACATAATAGTACAATTGGTTAGAGGGCTGTAAAACGGAAGCCATCTTCTCCGGCGCAAGGATGAACCAGACTTGTGGAGGTCTACAATTGTTTTTCTGAGGTCTTGGCTGATTTCTTTTAATTGTCCCATGCTGTCAAGCAAAGAGGCACTGAGTCTGGAGGTAGGCCTTGAAATACATCCACAGGTACACCTCCAATTGACTCAAATGATGTCAATCAGCCTATCAGAAGCTTCTAAAGCCATGACATCATTTTCTGGAATTGTCCAAGCTGTTTAAAGGCACAGTGAACTTAGTGTATCTAAACTTCTGACCCACTGGAATTGTGATACAGTGAATTATAAGTGAAATAATCTGTCTGTAAACAATTACTTGTGTCATGCACAAAGTAGATGTCCTAACCGACTTGCCAAAACTATAGTTTGTTAACAAGAAATTTGTGCAGTGTTTGAAAAACAAGTTTTGTGTATGTAAACTTCCGACTTCAACAATATATATATATATATATATATATATATATATATATATATATATATATATATATATATATATATATACACAGTACCAGTCCAAAGTCTGGACACAACTACTCATTCCTGGGTTTATCTTTATTTTTACTATTTTCTACATTTTTGACTGGTACTGTACATATATAAATGGTGTGTATAGACAGTAGTATATGAATAGAAAAGGTGTGTACAGCAGTAGTTATATAGGATGGTGTGTATAGACAGTATGGACAGTATATGAATAGAAAAGGTGTGTACAGCAGTAGTTATATAGGATGGTGTGTATAGACAGTATAGACAGTATATGAATAGAAAAGGTGTGTACAGCAGTAGTTATATAGGATGGTGTGTATAGACAGTATGGACAGTATATGAATAGAAAAGGTGTGTACAGCAGTAGTTATATAGGATGGTGTGTATAGACAGTATGGACAGTATATGAATAGAAAAGGTGTGTACAGCAGTAGTATACACTGAACAAAAATATAAATGCAACATGCAAGAATTTCAATGATTTTACTGAGTTACATTTCATATAATGTGGTCCTCTGTAGCTCAATTGGTAGAGCATGGCGCTTGTAACGCCAGGGTAGTGGGTTCGATCCCCAGGACCACCCATACGTAAAAATGTATGCGCACATGACTGTAAGTCGCTTTGGATAAAAGTGTCTGCTAAATGGCATATTATTATATTATATTATTATATAAGGAAATCAGTCAATTGAAATAAATTCATTAGGACCTAATCTATGGATTTCACATGACTGGGAATACAGATATGCATCTGTTGGTCACAGATAACTTTTTTAAAAGGTAGGGGTGTGGATCAGAAAACCAGTCAGTATCTGGTGTGACCACCATTTGCCTCATGCAGCGCGACACATCTCCTTCACATATTGTTGATCAGGCTGTTGATTGTGGCCTGTGGAATGTTGTCCCACTCCTCTTCAATGGCTGTGCAAAGTTGCTGGATATTGACGGGAACTGGAACACACTGTCGTACACGTCGATCCAGAGCATCCCAAAGATGCTCAATGGGTGACAAGTCTGATGAGTATGAAGGCTTAAGAAGAACTGGGACATTTTCAGCTTCCAGGAATTGTGTACAGATCCTTGCGACATGGTCATGCTGAAACATGAGGTGATGGTGGCGGATGAATGGCATGACAATGGGCCTCAGGATCTCGTCACGGTGTCTCTGTGCATTCAAATTGCCATTAATAAAATGCAATTGTGTTCGTTATCCGTAGCTTATGCCTGCCCATACCATAACCCCACCGCCACCATAGGGTACTCTGCTCACAACATTGACATCAGCAAACTGCTCGACCACACAACACCATACATGCTGTATGCCATCTGCCCGGTACACTTGAAACCAGGATGCATCCGTGAAAAGCACACTTCTCCAGTGTGCCAGTGCCCATCGAAGGTGAGCATTTGCCCACTGAAGTCGGTTACGACGCCGAAATGCAGTCAGGTCAAGACCCTGGTGAGGACGATGAGCATGTAGATGAGCTTCCCATAGAAGGTTTCTGACAGTTTCTGCAGAAATTCTTCGGTTGTGCAAAACCACAGTTTACATTTACATTTTACATTTTAGTCATCTCGCATTACAGGAGCAATTAGGGTTAAGTGCCTTGCTCAAGGGCACATCAACAGATTTTTCACCTAGTCGGCTCAGGGATTAGAACCAGTGACCTTTCGGTTACTGGCACAACGCGCCTAACCACTAAGTTTCATCAGCTGTCCGGGTGGCTCGTCTCAGACCATCCTGCAGGTGACGACGACGGATGTGGAGGTCCTGGGCTGGCATGGTTACATGTTGTCTGAGGTTGTGAGGCCGGTTGAACGACACTGCCAAATTATCTAAAATGACGTTGGAGGCGGATTATGGTAGAGAAATGAACATTACATTCTCTGGCAACAGCTCTGGTGGACATTCCTGCAGTCAGCATGCCAATTCCACGTTCCCTAAAAACTTGAGACATCTGTGGCATTGTGTTGTGTGACAAAACTGCACAGTGTCCTTTTATTGTCCCCAGCGCAAGGTGTACCTGTGTAATGATCATGCTGTTTAATCAGCTTCTTGATATGCCACACCTGTCAGGTGGATAGTTTATCTTGGCAACGGAGAAATGCTCACTAACGGAGATGTAATTTGTGCACAACATTTTAGAGAAATAAGCTTTTTGTGCATATGGAACATTTCTGGGATATTTAATTTCAGCTCATGAAACTTGGGACCAACAATTAACATGTTGCATTTATATTTTTGTTCAGTATACATATAAAGTGGGTAAAATAGTGTGTAAACATTATTAAAGTTACCCATGTTCATTTACTCTGTAAATAGACAGGTTAGCTGACAATGTCACGAAAACAATGTGCACGCTCCAATGGGGCAGAAGGCAATGTGCTGTTGTGATTCTAGATGGCCATATAGCTAGCAACAATGACAAGAAGCTGCCATGTGGGGAATAATAGGTGGCTCGTTTCCAGCTAGTTTTACCTTGTTCCATTTCTAGTTTTGAGGTGTTTTGACTGATGTCACCTCTATGCTAATACTGCAAAGATTCGCTAGCTAGCTAATCAACAACTGTAACGATGTACAGTGCCTTGAAAAAGTATTCATCCCCCTTGCCGTTTTTCCTATTTTGTAGCATTACAACCTGTAATTTAAATGGATTTGGATTTGGATTTCATGTAATGGACATACACAAAATAGTCCAAATTGGTTAAGTGAAATGAAAAAAATTAAAAAAGTGGGGCACCACCAAGCAAGCGGCACCATGAAAACGAAGGAGGTCTCTAAACAGGTCAGGGACAAAGTTGTGGAGAAGTACATATCAGGGTTGGGTTATAAAAACATATCAGAAACTTTGAACATCCCATGGAGCACCATTAAATCCATTATTAAAAAATTGAAAGAATATGGCACCACAACAAACCTGCCAAGAGAGGGCCGCCCACCAAAACTCACGGACCAGGCAAGGTGGGCATTAATCAGAGAGGCAACAAAGAGACCAAAGATAACACTGAAGGAGCTGCAAAGCTCCACAGCGGAGATTGGAATATATGTCCGTAGGACCAGTGGAACCCAGCTTTTTTTCGAAGAGTGTAAGGTGCAGGGTAGAGTACCGGGTGGTAGCTGGCTAGTGACAGTGTCTAAGGTTCAGGGCAGGGTATTGGACGGAGGCCAATGACTGTTTAACAGTCTGATGGCCTGGAGATAGAAGCAGTTTTTCAGTCTCTCGAGTCCCAGCTTTGATGCACCTATACTGTCTCCGCCTTCTTGATGGTAGCGGGGTGAACAGGCAATGGCTCGGGTGGCTGAGGTCCTTGATGATCTTCCTTCTTGGCCTTCCTGTGACACTGGGTGCTGTAGATGTCCTGGAGGGCAGGCAGTGTGCCCCTGTTGAGGTGTTAGGCTGACCACACTACCCTCTGGAGAGCCCTGGGTTGTAGGAATATAAGTGAGTATGGGTATGTGTGCTTAGTGATGTAGATGGCCTCATGTTGGTCATGTTGGTCATAAGAGTTAGTGAAATCAGTATTGGGGGGGGAGTGGCTCAGTAGTAGAGGACATAATGTCAGATGTTTTAAACTTTATCAGTATAAAGTTTAAAACATCTGACATTATGTCCTCCGCTACTGAGCCACTCCCCCCCTAATACTGATTTCACTAACTCTCATTTTGTCCGCCAACTCAATTAACAGCTCGATTTGAGAGAGCTACTCCATAAAGGGCTGCTTCTAAAAGGGTTTCACACCGCTATTCAGCGCTTCTCTCCCCTCGCCCCAAAAATCTAAGCGAAGTTCAAGCAGAAAGATGTTTTGAACAAAGAGTTATCTTGAAAGATAGATGATAGTCAATGTCTAATTTGAAAGGCTTTTTTTATATTTTCTTTTTACTGCTACATTTCCTTTTTCTGAAGCCTTTATAAAATCGAATTTCAAAGTGAATAGGCTTATCATACGTATTAATGAGAATAATAAAGTTTGGTGGAGCCTGAGAAGCAAATTATCGGCAGTCTGGTTAAAAGCAACGACAAAGGCAGCATACTAAGTGGACTGAAACCCAGGAGATACACGGCAGCCATTTTGTCACTCAATGCCTCGACTGCAACAAATGGCCAAAGCTTTTTACCTCATTATCACCTCATGATGGTAGTATCATAGTTGACAGATAACCTGCTACCAAACAGAAACTACACGAAGCAAAATGTCATAAAAACAACTCTTGGGGAAGACAGCCAAGCCATTACAAGGTGAAAAATGGAGCGGTGTAGTTTATAGCTGTGTGGTCCCACACTCCCCAGGTATAGGACAGGCAGTCATGTGGAGTGCCGTTGATCACTGCGACCTGATATAATGTATTGCTTATTGTGTATAATTCAAATAGCCATCCATCTCCTGAGAGGCATTCCGCTTGAATCAGGCCTTCCACAGTCATTATCATATCAGTTAACACGATTATATGCAAATGACTCCACCAAGCAGCGGCACCTACATATCAATTACGATGACAGTGAGTTGTGAACGATACAAGTTATTATGGTAATACTCCAGAAATAGATTGCACCTAAGAGGAAGCGAGAGAAGGAAAAAGTAAGTGAGAGAGAAGGGGGAACGAGAGGGAGAGGTTCTGTCCTCAGATCCCCTTCCCTCAAGGACTCGTGTCACTTCATGCAATTGGTGACTGATTCCACAACCAGATGCCGACTCAATTGGATCTTACATCCAAAACCTCTGAAGTATGTACAGTAGCACCCAAGTGACACAGGGCGCTGACTTTACAAACAGATGGTGGTGGCTTTAACACAACTGAACCTTACAATGAAAACCCAGCATACGATAGAGAGCAATGTCAATGTTTAAAGGGTTCTATTGTACAAGTGTTTTACTTTTCTTTGAGTTTCTCCCTAGAGGGGATGCTGTATTGAATATGGGCAATGATACTCTGACACTGTTCTTGGTTCTCTTTTTGGAGAGCAAGACAAAGAACGTGAATCCTTTTGACGAAACACACACTGCACAGTGACATTTGTCATGGATACCAAAGCAACATTGAAAAACAAGCTAAATCAATAAAGAATACTCTTAGAGACAACCAATACCACCTCGATGATAGCACAGTTACAAAGCAAATAAGATATCTATAGTATGTCCTACTATGTTTCATTATAAGTAACATAGGGGTAACATGTTCTATGTTTGATTATACTGTATCTCCCAGATCCTGCATTTTCAATTTAGTATCCTAAATCCAATATTCCATGCTCTGGTTTCTGTTTTCCATTACTTGTTCCATACCATGAACATGCCATCACAAAGTCTTGATAATCCAATCCATGTTAATGTCTTGTAATGCTTTAGACCTGAGGGATGAAGCCTAAGCTTAATATAACAAGGCTGTTCTCTCATCTAATTCATCATCTTTAATGGTTTAAAGATCAACAGTCCCTGCAAATAAGTGCATCGATGATGTCGTCCCCACAGTGACCGTACGTACATACCCCAACCAGAAGCCATGGATTACAGGCAACATCCGCACTGAGCTAAAGGGTAGAGCTGCCGCTTTCAAGGAGCGGGACTCTAACCCGGACACTTATAAGAAATCCCGCTATGCCCTCCGACGAACCATCAAACAGGCAAAACGTCAACACGGGACGAAGATTGAATCGTACTACACCGGCTCCGACTAAACACCTCCCTCTGCAACTGGATCCTGGACTTCCTGACGGGCCGCCCCCAGGTAGTAAGGGTAGGTAACAACACATTTGCCACGCTGATCCTCAACACCGGGGCCCCTCAGGGGTGCGTGCTCAGTCCACTCCTGTACTCCCTGTTCACCCATGACTGCATGGCCAGGCACGACCCCAATATCACTAAGTTTGCCGACGACAAAACAGTGTTAGGACTGATCACCGACAACGATGAGACAGCCTATAGGGAGGAGGTCAGATAACAACCTCTCCCTCAACATGATCAAGACAAAGGAGATGATTGTGGACTACAGGAAAAAGAAGAGGACCGAGCACGCCCCCATTCTCATCGACGGGGCTGTAGTGGAGCAGGTTGAGAGCTTCAAGTTCCTTGGTGTCCACATCACCAACAAACTATCATGGTCCAAACACAGAAAGACAGTCGTGAAGAGGGCACGACAAAACCTATTCCCCCTCAGGAGACTGAAAATATTTGGCATGGGTCCTCAGATCCTCAAAAAGTTTTACAGCTGCACCATCGAGAGCATCCTGACTCGTTGCATCACTGCCTGGTATGGCAACAGCTCGGCCACCGACCGCAAGGCACTACAGAGGGTAGTGCGTATGGCCCAGGACCTCTATACCAGGCAGTGTCAGAGGAAGGCCCTAGAAATTGTCAAAGACTCCAGCCATGCTAGTCATGGACTGTTCTCTCTGCTACCGCACGGCAAGCAGTACTGAAGCGCCTAGGTACCCCCAAGCCATAAGACTCCTGTACAGCTAATCAAATGGCTACCCAGACTATTTTTTACTGATCTATTTTTTACTTAACACTTATTTTACTTAAAACTGTATTGTTGGTTAAGGGCTTGTAAGTAAGCATTTCACTGTAAGGTCTACACCTGTTGTATTCGGCGCATATGACAAATCAAATTTGATTTGATACTAGGTGTGAAGCAACCATCACTCTGTTAAAGAAGCCAGGCAAGGACCCACTAGACTGTGGTTCCTATAGACCAGTAAGTTTACTAAATTGTGACTATAAAATCCTTAAGATTTTAACAAAAAGGAGGTAGTAACAAAATTATTAAATCCAGATCAAACCGGGTTCTTTAAAGGACGTCACTCAACATCAAATATAAAACGACTTCTGAATATTATCAATTACTCTAAGACCGAACTCAAACAAACAGTTATACTATCTCTTGATGCCGAAAAGGCATTTGACCGTGTCGACTGGGTCTTTCTTTTAGCAACGCTAAAAAAGTTTGGTTTTGGGGCGCTCTTTTAGAAATGCATAGAGTTGATATATTCAAGTCCAAAATCAGCTGTTAGAACGAATGGGAATATGTCGCATTCATTTTCGCTACAACGAGGAAATTGTCAAGGAGATTGTCTCTCGCCACTGTTATTTTCCTCCCTTAGTATAGAACCTCTGGCGGAAGCTATTCGAAGTGCCATAAACATTCATTGTCTGCAGGCGGGGCCAAATGAACACAAGCTATCTCTATATGCAGACAATGTCATCCTGTACAGCAGCTTGCGAAAGTATTCACCCCCCTTGGCATTTTTCCTATTTTGTTGCCTTACAACCTGGAATTTATATGGATTTTGGGAAGGTTTGTATCATTTGATTTAAACAACATGCCTACCACTTTAAAGATGCAAAACATGTTTAATTGTGAAACAAACAAATAAGACAAAAAAAACTGAAAACTTGAGCGTGCATAACTATTCACCCCCCGCAAAGTCAATACTTTTTAGAGCCACCTTTTGCAGCAAATACAGCTGCAAGTCTCTTGGGGTATGTCTCTATAAGCTTGGCACATTTAGCCACTGGGATTTTTGCCCATTCTTCAAGGCAAAACTGCTCCAGCTCCTTCAAGTTGGATGGGTTCCACTGGTGTACAGCAATCTTTAAGTCATACCACAGATTCTCAATTACATTGACGTCTGGGCTTTGACTAGGCCATTCCAAGACATTTAAATGTTTCCCCTTAAACCACTCGAGTGTTGCTTTAGCAGTATGCTTAGGGTCATTGTCCTGCTGGAAGGTGAACCTCCATCCCAGTCTCAAATCTCTGGAAGACTGAAACAGGTTTCCCTCAAGAATTTCCCTGTATTTAGCGCCATCCATCATTCCTTCAATTATGACAAGTTTCCCAGTCCCTGCTGATGAAAAACATCCCCACAGCATGATGTTGCCACCACCATGCTTCACTGTGGGGATGGTGTTCTCGGGGTGATGAGAGGTGTTGGGTTTGTGCCAGACATAGCGTTTTCTTTGATGGCCAAAAAGCTCAATTTTAGTCTCATATGGAAGAAGGTACACTGGTCAGATGTTTGGGGAGTCTCCCACATGCCTTTTGGTGAACACCAAACGTGTTTGCTTATTTTGTTCTTTAAGCAATGGCTTTTTTCTGGCCACTCTTCCGTAAAGCCCAGCTCTGTGGAGTGTACGGCTTAAAGTGGTCCTATGGACAGATACTCCAATCTCCTTCAGGGTTATCTTTGGTCTCTTTGTTGCCTCTCTGAGTAATGCCCTCCTTGCCTGGTCTGTGAGTTTTGGTGGGCGGCCCTCTCGTGGCAGGTTTGTTGTAGTGCCATAGTCTTTCCATTTTTTAATAATGGATTTAATGGTGCTCCGTGTGATGTTCAAAGTTTCTGATATTTTTTTTATAACCCAACCCTGATATGTACTTCTCCACAACTTTGTCCCTGACCTGTTCAGAGAGCTCCTTGGTCTTCATGGTGCCGCTTGCTTGGTGGTGCCCCTTGCTTAGTGGTGTTGCAGACTCTGGGGCCTTTCAGAACAGGTGAGGTCATGTGACAGATCATGTGACACTTAGATTGCACACAGGTGGACTTTATTTAACTAATTATGTGACTTCTGAAGGTAATTGGTTGCACCAGATCTTATTTAGGGGCTTCATAGCAAAGGGGGTGAATACATATGAATGCACCACTTTTCCGTTATCTATTTTTTATAATTCTTTGAAAGAAGTTATAATTTTAATTTCACTTCACCAATTAATGTCCATTACATGAAATCCCAATAAAAATCTATTTAAATTACAGGTTGTAATGCAACATAATAGGAAAAACGCCAAGGTGGATGAATACTTTTGCAAGGCACTGTACATAACAGAGGCTGAGACAACGATTCCAAATATATTCAAATTAATAGGTGAATATGGTGCTACATCAGGCTATAAAATTAAAGTTGGTAAAACTATTGCAATGATGACATTTGGTGATGCACCCTCAAGTATCAAAGACAACTACACATTTTAGTGGACTGATACAAGCATGTGTTACTTACATTTACATTTTAGTAATTTAGCAGACGCTCTTATCCAGAGCAACTTACAGTTAGTGAGTGCATACATTTTCATACTGGGGTGTTAATATTACGTCAGACTATGGGAAACTATATACTTTGAACTACCCCCTGTGATTAGTAAAATCACTGAAGATCTAGAACGTTGGATGCCCCTCCCTATATCTATAGCATGTTGGGTTGCTTCAGTGAAAATGCTGCTTTATCTGTTTTCAATGCTTCCTGTTAAAATTCCTGCTAAAACCTTTACTCGCCAAAATGCAGCAATAGGCACATTCTTATGGTAAAATAAGAAGGATCGTATTAGTTATAAAAAACTACAGCTGTTCAAAGAATTGGGTGGGCTTGGCCTCCATAACCTTAAATCATATTACTGGGTGGTCTTCTCTTTATAGCAGACCCTATTTCTCTTGACAGGATTAAACAAAACCCAATTATTACTCTTACATTGAAGACATGGAGGGAGGTTCAACACCAATATAAACTGAGTAATGCAATGCAAATGCAAATTAATTACTTTAAAATCATACAATGTGATTTTCTGGATTTTTGTTTTAGATTCAGTCTCTCACAGTTGAAGTGTACCTATGATACAAATTACAGACCTCTACATGCTTTGTAAGTAGGAAAACCTGCAAAATCGGCAGTGTATCAAATACTTGTTCTCCCCACTGTAGGTACTGGACAAAGATCCAGTCTTTTTGGTCTGAAATTCTCCATGTTATACAGGACATCACAGGTATCATTATTCAATCAGACCCATGTCATCTCCTTCTAGGTATTGTTCCTGTGAATACACTCCAATCCTCTCCACTTCAATTGATAAATTATCTTTTAGCAGCAGCAAGGAAATGTGTAACAAAATGCTGGAAAAATGAACATGCACCCTCAGAAGATATGTGGTTAGGTCTATGCGGGGAACTTGCTGACATGGAGAGAACCACATCAATCTTGCAACATATACAGCATAGGTATGAAGGTGTCTGGTCAGAGTTCCTGACATATTGTACTGGTCTTATTCTGTAATTTCTGTTTTTTCTGTTTGTTTCTGTTGTTTTTCTGTGGCTTTATCCAAATTGTATTCTTATTCAGACTCTATACAGCCAAAATGTACCCTTAACATGTGAATGTAATTACGCTCCTTTCTAAAGACAGCAAAGATATGTTGCGTATGTATGGTACATGTTCTTTATGTGCTCTTGAATAAAAATTATAAAATACATTTTTAAAAGTATTTTTCATTTCAAGTTAAAGAGTACTGTTAGCTAGCTAGCTAATGTTAGCTGGCTGGCTCGCTAGCTAACGTTACGTGTACGATCTGTGTAGTAATATTATTCGTATCTTAGAGATTCATGCAGGGTAGTAACGTTATGAGTTGGGATTATGATTAATTGTTTAGCTAGCTAGCTACATGTCTAAACAAAATACTCCACTATGCAAGTAACCATTTAACTACACCTTCTGTATCCTATGCATGTGACAAATAAACTTTGATTTTATTTGATATAGTATGTGTTTACCAGAGACTGTAATGTGAAGAACATGACCTGCACCAAAGTCAAATTAGGATATAACTTTAGGCCAACGAGACAGTGTCAAAGTTCTAAAATTCTCTGGTAGAATGCCCTGCTTTTATTTAGTCACAATCACAACCATAAGTTATTTTCTGTAATTGGCTCGCCATTGACTTGTAAATAATGATCTTGTTGTGAGTTTATTTTCCTGTAATAATAAAGACAAATGAGCTAAAGTGAAGACGTTGTCAACTTTATAATATGGTCATTATTTGAACTTGCTATCCAGCTAACTTAACATCAGCTAGCTAACAAGCTACAACTAACCAAAATATTGTTTAGAAAGTTGCTTTTAGTTGCCTGGTTTGCTAGATAGACATATATAATTTCATTTTTAAACGGGTGGGTTTATTGGTGTTAAAATACACTAGTTATGCTATTTTGGACCACCAGGCTGCTGATGCCATGCAGCCTGTAGTTTTTGTGTTTGTACTTCATAACGACAACCAGGACCTCTTTATCTTCCTGCTTATATACTTAATCAACGTTACGTCTAGGAGTTGTACAATAGAGCAACATTTCCCATAGACTTTATGAGAGTTTATGTGCTGCTTTTCCCATTAGGTTCAGATTTAGTCAGCCAGGTCTGATTTACACCCCCATCTTTTGCTCATTCCCTCTGGCTTCCAGCAGCACCCAAACATGTACACACACGTCTTCCCTCCAAAGACAAACAGGGAGGCATCATTATTTCAGAAGGAACCTGGTGTATTTCTTACAGGCAGGTAGCTCACAGGTCTTCAGATGAAATGGTGCATGAGATCACCACCCTTCAGGCAACCACTGAAAGCCTCTGATATGTGTGTTCAGTATTCCAAAGCTTTATTCGCCAATGTGAGCTACCAAGGTATATTTTTACAGTGCTTCTGTGATGACATTTAATTTCTTATTTCGACAGACATTGCAGACAAGGCATTGATCAGCACGGCAACATTATGCAAAGCAGCAAAGCAAATAAGTTTCCCATTACTGAAGTTGTCTTTCTGTGAATGTTGACTTAAAATGAAAAATACACTTCACTGCAGGGAGGTACTTGTTTTTGATTATTTTCATCAAAGGCCTTTCCATTTGGAGGTTTAAGTGTATTCTTGTTTCTAGACAGTGTTTTTCACTGTAGCTCCTACAGCCAGTTTACTACTGTGGATGTTGCTGCTACCTCTCAAAAATATTTGATAATAATTTAATAATTTGATTTGGACGTGGATGGGAGATAACTTAACATTAAAAGATCAGGTGATGCAATCATATTGTACAATCTTCTAGTGTATTTTTCTGTTTTACAAAACCTGCAACTCAACAAAAGCACCAATCTCTCAATTAGTCAGCTGAAACGTCTCTGTCCCCAATCCTCTACTCTAAAACTATCCCCCCAAAATATATTGCTAAATAAATTACATCACCGTTTCCAGAATGATCTATTTGTGTTTATTAAGGATCCCCATTACTCTTCCTGAGGTCCAGCAACTTTAAGACATTAATATACAGTTAAAAATATTACATGACATTACATTTTATAACACTTTACCCAATACATTTAGTGTGTTCCCTCAGGCCACTACTCCAATATCACATATGTACAATACAACATCCATGTGTACGTGTGTGTAGAGTGCGTGTCTTATCATATGGACAGTATGTGTGTCTGTGCCTGTGTGTGACTCTTCACAGTCCCCGCTGTTCCATATGGTGTATTTGTATCTGTTTTTAAAATCAAATTCTACTGCTTGCATCAGTTACCTGATGTTGAATAGAGTTCCATGTAGCCATGGCTCTATGTAGTACTGTGCGCCTCCCATAGTTTGTTCTTGACTTGGGGATTGTGAAGAGACCTTTGGTGGCATGTCGTGTGGGGTATGCATGGGTATCCGAGTTGTGTGCTTATAGTTTAAACAGACACCTCTGTGCTTTCAGCATGTCAACACTTCTTACAAAAACAAGTAATGATGAAGTCAATCTCTCATCCACTTTGAGCCATGAGAGACTTATGTGCATATTATTAATGTTAGCTCTCTGTGTACATTTAAGGGCCAGCCGTGCTGCCCTGTTCTGAGCCAATTGTAATTTTAAGAGGTTCCTCTTTGTGGCACCTGACCCACGACTGAACAGTAGTCCAGGTGCGACAAAACTAGAGCCTGTAGGACCTACCTTGTTCATAGTGTTGTTAAAAAGGCAGCGCAGCCCTTTATTAAGGACAGACTTCACCCCATCTTTTTTTGTTGTTGTTTTTTTTTCTTTTTTGTTTAGGGGGTAGATCAGCTTTAATTTGCAGATAGATTGTAACTTCCATCAATGTAATTGTCTGCATCACTTCCAATCCCCCCATATGTTTTTTTTTCGCAAATATATATATATATATATATATATATATATATATATATATATATATATATATATATATATATATATACACACACATATACACATACATACACACATATACATATACATACATACATACAGTGGGGGAAAAAAGTATTTAGTCAGCCACCAATTGTGCAAGTTCTCCCACTTAAAAAGTTGAGAGAGGCCTGTAATTTTCATCATAGGTACACGTCAACTATGACAGACAAATTGAGAAAACAAAATCCAGAAAATCACATTGTAGAATTTTTAATGAATTTATTTGCAAATTATGGTGGAAAATAAGTATTTTGTCACCTACAAACAAGCAAGATTTCTGGCTCTCACAGACCTGTAACTTCTTCTTTAAGAGGCTCCTCTGTCCTCCACTTGTTACCTGTATTAATGGCACCTGTTTGAACTTGTTATCAGTATAAAAGACACCTGTCCACAACCTAAAACAGTCACACTCCAAACTCCACTATGGCCAAGACCAAAGAGCTGTCAAAGGACACCAGAAACAAAATTGTAGACCTGCACCAGGCTGGGAAGACTGAATCTGCAATAGGTAAGCAGCTTGGTTTGAAGAAATCAACTGTGGGAGCAATTATTAGGAAATGGAAGACATACAAGACCACTGAAAATCCTACAATGTAATTTTCTGGATTTTTTTTTCTCATTTTGTCTGTCATAGTTGACGTGTACCTATGATGAAAATTACAGGCCTCTCTCATCTTTTTAAGTGGGAGAACTTGCACAATTGGTGGCTGACTAAATCCAGAAAATGTCAAGGGGTGCTGAAGGTGGGTGTGGTGCATGAATCAAGCGCAGGACGCAGAAGCTCAGTCCAAAAGACTTTAGTGCAATATTCACGTAGAAAATAAGCACAATAAGCCCGAAGGCGAAATAACGGCGCACACAGGCGTCAAACAAACGGCGCACTAACATGTGCGGAAAACCTCTCCAAAACACTGGAGGGAAGTACGTAGCTCCAACACGAAACAGAAGAGCAATCACACACAAAGACAAACACACACAACGAGAACTAAATAGGACACTAACGAGGACTAACAAGACACAGGTGTACAACATCAAGACAAAACCAAACGAACATGAAACATAGATCGGTGGCAGCTAGTACTCCGGGGACGACGACTGCCGAAGCCTGCCCGAACCAGGAGGAGGAGCAGCCTCGGCCGAAACCGTGACAGTACCCCCCCCTTGACGCGCGGCTCCAGCCGTACGCCGACCCCGGCCTCGGGGATGACCAGGAGGACGCGGAGCAGGGCGCGCGGGATGGTCCCGGTGGAACTCCGACAGGAGAGATGGGTCTAGGATGTCCCTCCGCGGCACCCAGCACCGCTCCTCCGGGCCGTACCCTCCCACTCCACGAGATACTGGAGACCCCCATCCGGCGTCTTGAGTCCAAGATGGACCGAACGGTGTACGCCGGAGCCCCTCGATGTCCAGTGGGGGCGGAGGAGTCTCCCCTATCTCATTGTCCTGGAGTGGACCAGCTACCACCGGCCTGAGAAGAGACACATGGAACGAGGGGTTAATATTCTTATACTCAACAGGTAGATGTAACCTATAACACACCTCGTTCAATCTTCTCAGGACTTTAAAGGGCCCCACAAACCGCCGACCCAGCTTCCGGCAGGGCAGGCGGAGGGGTAGGTTTCTGGTAGAGAGCCAGACCCGATCTCCGGGTGCGTACACCGGCCCCTCACTGCGGTGGAGATCGGCGCTCGCCTTGTGACGAAGGACGGCCCGCTGCAGGTGGACGTGAGAAGCGTTCCACGTCTCTTCCGAGCGCCTCATCCAATCATCCACCGCAGGGGCCTCGATCTGGCTCTGCTGCCAAGGTGCCAGAACCGGCTGGTAACCTAACACACATTGGAAGGGGGTTAGGTTGGTAGAGGAGTGGCGGAGAGAGTTCTGGGCCATCTCGCCCCAGGGAATGTACCGTGCCCACTCCTCCGGCCGGCCCTGGCAATACGACCTCAGAAACCTACCCACATCCTGGTTGACACGTTCTACCTGCCCGTTACTCTCCGGGTGGTACCCTGAGGTAAGGCTAACCGAGACCCCCAAACGCTCCATGAACGCTCTCCAAACACGGGAGGTAAACTGGGGGCCTCGATCAGACACTATATCCTCGGGTACCCCGTAATGCCGGAAGACGTGGGTAAATAGGGCCTCAGCGGTCTGTAGGGCAGTAGGAAGACCCGACATAGGGAGAAGACGACAGGCCTTAGAGAACCGGTCCACAACGACCAGGATGGTGGTATTCCCCTGAGAGAGGGGAAGGTCTGTCACAAAATCCACCGAGAGGTGGGACCATGGTCGTTGTGGAACGGGCAGGGGTTGTAACTTACCCCTGGGCAGATGTCGGGGCGCCTTACACTGGGCGCACACCGAGCAGGAGGAGACATAAACCCTCACATCCCTAGCCAAAGTGGGCCACCAGTATTTAGTGCTAAGGCAATGCACTGTCCGGCCAATACCCGGATGTCCAGAGGAGGGTGACGTGTGAGCCCAGTAAATGAGTCGATCCCGAATCTCGAGCGGAACGTACTTCCAACCCTCAGGACACTGTGGAGGGCTGGGGTCGGTACGCAACGCTCGCTCGATTTCGGCATCGACCTCCTACACCACCGGTGCCACAAGGCAAGACTCCGGTAGTATGGGAGTAGGCTCAACGGACCTCTCCTCCGTGTCATACCGCCGGGACAGCGCATCTGCCTTACCATTCTGGGACCCAGGGATGTACGTGATTTTAAATACGAACCTGGTGAGAAACATACTCCATCGAGCCTGGCGAGGGTTCAGTCTCCTCGCTGCCCGGATGTACTCCAGGTTCCGATGGTCAGTCAAAATGAGGAAAGGGTGTTGAGCCCCCTCAAGCCAATGCCTCCACACCTTAAGGGCTTGAACTACAGCTAACAGCTCCCTGTCCCCAACGTCATAGTTACGCTCCGCCGGGCTGAGCTTTTTTGAGTAAAAAGCACAGGGGCGGAGTTTAGGTGGCGTGCCGGACCGTTGAGAGAGAACGGCCCCTATACCAGCCTCAGACGCGTCTACCTCAACCTGAAAGGGTAATGCGGGATCCGGATGCGCCAGCACCGGAGCCGACGTAAACAGGTCCTTCAGTCTCCTAAAGGCCCTGTCCGCATCAGCTGACCACTGCAGGCGCACCGGACCCCTTTCAGAAGGGACGTGATGGGAGCTGCCACCTGTCCAAAACCCCGGATAAACCTCCGGTAGTAATTCGCAAAGCCCAAGAACTGCTGCACCTCTTTTACAGTGGTTGGAGTTTGCCAATTACCCACAGCGGACACACGATCCACCTCCATTCTCACCCCTGACATGGATAACCGATAACCCAAAAAGGAGACCGACTCCTGGAAAAACAGACATTTCTCTGCCTTGACATATAGGTCGTGCTCCAACAGCCTCCTCAATACACGACGCACCAGGGTTATATGCTCGGCTCGGGTAGACGAGTACACCAGAATGTCATCAATGTACACGACCACCCCTTGTCCCTGCATATCCCGGAAAATGTCATCTACGAAGGATTGGAAGACTGATGGAGCATTCATCAACCCATATGGCATGACGAGATATTCGAAATGACCTGACGTGGTACTAAACGCTGTCTTCCATTCATCGCCCTCCCTAATGCGCACCAAGTTATACGCGCTCCTGAGATCCAATTTTGTGAAAAAACGCGCTCCATGCAATGACTCTGTCATGGTCGCAATCAGAGGGAGTGGATAACTGTATTTCACAGTAATCTGATTGAGACCACGGTAATCAATGCACGGGCACAACCCTCCATCTTTCTTCTTCACAAAAAAGAAACTCGGGGAGGCGGGAGAAGTGGAGGGCCGAATGTATCCCTGTCTCAAAGATTCGGCTATGTAAGTCTCCATAGCTTTTCTCTCCTCTTGAGACAAAGGATACACGTGGCTCAGTGGGAGCGCTGCTCCTGCCTGGAGGTCTATCGCACAATCCCCCTGTCTGTGAGGAGGCAACTGCGTCGCCCTAGTTTTACTAAACACGAGAGCTAAATCCCCATATTCAGGCGGAATGTGCAGTGCGGGCACTTGGTTTGGACTTTCCACCGAAGTCGCCCCCACGGAAACACCCAGACATCGCCCCTCGCACTGAGCAGACCACCCATCGAGAGCCCTCTGTTGCCACGAAATAGCAGGGTTATGGGTGCTTAACCAGGGAATTCCCAGCACCACTGGGTACGCAGGAGAGTCGATCAGATACAGCTGTATAGTCTCTTCATGACCCCCCTGCGCACACATCCTAAGTGGTGCTGTGATCTCCCTAATCAACCCCGACCCCAACGGGCGGCTATCTAAGGCATGAACGGGAAAAGGTTTGTCAACAGGTAGGAGAGGGATCCCTAAATCTAAACAAAACTTCCGATCAACAAAATTCCCAGCTGCGCCTGAATCTACTAGTGCCTTATGCTGGGAATGAGGTGCAACCTGTGGAAAACACACAGGTATACAAAAGTGCGCAACAGAAAGCTCTGGGTAAGTGGGACGTCTACTCACCTGGGAGGCCCCCCCAGTGCGTGGCCTGTTGTCTTCTCCCCCGGAGAACCCTCCCCAGCACCTGGCCGCAGTGTGCCCTCCACGACCGCACTTTGTGCAGGAGACAGGCCCCCTCGGGCTCCTCCTCCTCCTTTCTCTAGCGCCGGCACCCCCGAGCTCCATAGGGCTCGGCTCTGAGGTGCCGGAGGGCGGAATGGACGGACCCCCCTCGGGACGTCCACGGGTGGCCAGCAGGGTGTCCAGACGGATGGACATATCGACCAACTGGTCGAAGGTGAGATGGGTATCCCTGCAGGCCAACTCACGTTGAACGTCCTCCCGTAGGCTACATCGAAAATGGTCGATGAGGGCCCGTTCATTCCACCCTGCGTCCGCCGCTAGAGTCCGGAACTCTAGAGCAAACGCCTGTGCGCTCCTCCTCCCCTGTCTCAGGTGGACTAGACGCTCCCCGCCGCTTTGCCCTCAGGTGGATGGTCGAACACGGCCTTGAAGCGGCGGGAGAACTCGGCGTAGGAGATGGTGTTGGCGTCCATCTTCCTCCACTCGGCGTTAGCCCACTCCAACGCCTTGCCCGTGAGACAGGAGATGAGGGCGGAAACGCTCCGTGTCCCGAGGGCACCGGGTGTACAGTGGCCAGGTAGAGCTCCACCTGCAGGAGGAACCCCTGACACCCGGCAGCTGTTCCGTCATACGCCCTCGGGAGCGAGAGCCGAATCCCCCTGGGTTCTGGACCTGGGACTGGTGGACCGGCCGATGGGGTTGGCAGGGTAGGTGGAGGTGTGGGTACCCCGCTGGCCTCCCATCGGTGCAGGGTGTTGATGACGTCCTGTAGAGCGGTCCCCAGTTGTCGTATCTGGTCATCTTGGCCGCGAACATGCTCCTCGAGCGACTCAGGCGTAACTGCAGATCCTGCTGATTCCATTTTGGTGTGTGATTCTGTCAAGGGGTGCTGAAGGTGGGGGTGGTGCATGAATCAAGCGCAGGACGCAGAAGCTCAGTCCAAAAGACTTTAGTGCAATATTCACGTAGAAAATAAGCACAATAAGCCCGAAGGCGAAATAACGGCGCACACAGGCGTCAAACAAACGGCGCACTAACATGTGCGGAAAACCTCTCCAAAACACTGGAGGGAAGTACGTAGCTCCAACACGAAACAGAAGAGCAATCACACACAAAGACAAACACACACAACGAGAACTAAATAGGACACTAACGAGGACTAATAAGACACAGGTGTACAACATCAAGACAAAACCAAACGAACATGAAACATAGATCGGTGGCAGCTAGTACTCCGGGGACGACGACCGCCGAAGCCTGCCCGAACCAGGAGGAGGAGCAGCCTCGGCCGAAACCGTGACAGAAAATCACATTGTAGGATTTTTAATGAATTTATTTGCAAATTATGGTGGAAAATAAGTATTTGGTCAATAACAAAAGTTCCTCAATACTTTGTTATATACCCTTTGTTGGCAATGACACAGGTCAAACGTTTTCTGTAAGTCTTCACAAGGTTTACACACACTGTTGCTGGTATTTTGGCCCATTCCTCCATGCAGATCTCCTCTAGAGCAGTGATGTTTTGGGGCTGTCGCTGGGCAACACAGACTTTCAACTCCCTCCAAAGATTTTCTATGGGGTTGAGATCTGGAGACTGGCTAGGCCACTCCAGGACCTTGAAATGCTTCTTACGAAGCCACTCCTTCGTTGCCCGGGCGGTGTGTTTGGGATCATTGTCATGCTGAAAGACCCAGCCACGTTTCATCTTCAATGCCCTTGCTGATGGAAGGAGGTTTTCACTCAAAATCTCACGATACATGGCCCCATTCTTTCCTTTACACGGATCAGTCGTCCTGGTCCCTTTGCAGAAAAAACAGCCCCAAAGCATGATGTTTCCACCCCCATGCTTCACAGTAGGTATGGTGTTCTTTGGATGCAACTCAGCATTCTTTGTCCTCCAAACACGACGAGTTGAGTTTTTACCAAAAAAGTTCTATTTTGGTTTCATCTGACCATATGACATTCTCCCAATCCTCTTCTGGATCATCCAAATGCACTCTAGCAAACTTCAGACGGGCCTGGACATGTACTGGCTTAAGCAGGGGGACACATCTGGCACTGCAGGATTTGAGTCCCCGGCGGCGTAGTGTGTTACTGATGGTAGGCTTTGTTACTTTGGTCCCAGCTCTCTGCTGGTCATTCACTAGGTCCCCTCGTGTGGTTCTGGGATTTTTGCTCACCGTTCTTGTGATCATTTTGACCCCACGGGGTGAGATCTTGCGTGGAGCCCCAGATCTAGGGAGATTATCAGTGGTCTTGTATGTCTTCCATTTCCTAATAATTGCTCCCACAGTTGATTTCTTCAAACCAAGCTGCTTACCTATTGCAGATTCAGTCTTCCCAGCCTGGTGCAGGTCTACAATTTTGTTTCTGGTGTCCTTTGACAGCTCTTTGGTCTTGGCCATAGTGGAGTTTGGAGTGTGACTGTTTGAGGTTGGGGACAGGTGTCTTTTATACTGATAACAAGTTCAAACAGGTGCCATTAATACAGGTAAGGAGTGGAGGACAGAGGAGCCTCTTAAAGAAGAAGTTACAGGTCTGTGAGAGCCAGAAATCTTGCTTGTTTGTAGGTGACCAAATACTTATTTTCCACCATAATTTGCAAATAAATTCATTAAAAAATCCTACAATGTGATTTTCTGGATTTTTTTTCCCTCAATTTGTCTGTCATAGTTGACGTGTACCTATGATAAAAATTACAGGCCTCTCTCATTTTTTAAAGTGGGAGAACTGGTGGCTGACTAAATACTTTTTTACCCCACTGTATATAATTATTATGGACACAGTATGCTTACATTATTAGTTATCTTGTTGTTATTAGTTGTTGTTAGTTGTTATTAGTCCCATCCTTCAACTCCATTCGACACCATCCATCTATCTCTTAACACCATCCATATTGGATTTCTATTTGCCATATATTTTTCAACTGTACTGTGATGTTTTACAAAAGTTCTGAACCTTTCTATTCTCATTGTTTCTACAGATTGTAAATTGAAAATACTTTTTTTTGCTAAAAGTATTATTATATTATTGACTATGACTTTTCAGATCACCCAGTAATGTTATCTGCAGGGTTAGCTCCAGGTAAATATTGCAATCCTTTAGCTATTCCTGGACCTGTGTCCAAAAACAAGCTACAAATGGACAGTACCAAAACAAATGATCTAACGATTCTGTCTCTTCGCAGCAAAATCTGCAGAGCTGGGAAGATTGTATCCCCCATATAAATAACATTCTATTGGTAGCAAGAATTATATATAATAATTTAAATTGAAAAATTCTAAGTTTTGAATCCGGCGTCGTTTTGCATATCAGTTCATAAACACTATGCCATGGGATCGGTATGTCAAAAATCTCTTCCCCACTATTTTGCAATCTATATGGGATGGCTGTCAATCCTTTGGTCCTTAAATGAAACTGGTATACTTTGTCCAATTTGTAAGTCGCTCTGGATAAGAGCGTCTGCTAAATGACTCAAATGTTAAATGTTATTTATCACAGTTTTCTTTAACCAATTATGTTCTTTAATGCAAGGCCGACAGACAAGTTCCTTACTTTTTCCCCCTTCCACTTTCCTCTTCCATTTTTGCGGTAATACTGCAATTATTTGGTTGTAATTTTGGGTAGAGCAGACATTTCCATATGTTTTTGTTAGCTCCACCAGTCCTACCGATGATATCATTTACGAAGATTATACCTTTTTTAAAGATTTTGTCCAAAGAAAATATTTATCAATTTGTATATTTGAGTTTAACCACAATATTTGTTGCGTTATTTGTTCTGTAGTTTCTGGAGGATTAAATTGAAATTGCAACAAACTTTCTATGGCTTGTTTTAGAAATAGTGATATTTGAGAGATTCTTTCCTTTTCAAATAACTGAAAGTGTGAGGTTGTAATCTGAATATAGGGAAAAAGGCCATTCTTGAACATTGGGTTAGACAATCTTACTAATTTGCTAGAGAACCAGTTCGGATTTAAGTATAACTTTTGTATGACTGAAGGTTTTAGTGATAGGTCTAATGCTTTAATATTTAATAATTTCTGTCCTCCGAATTCATATTCATTATATAAATAGGCCCGTTTAATTTTGTCTGGCTTGCCGTTCCAAATAAAATGGAATATTTTTTTCTCATATAATTTAAAAAACTGTTCGCTAGGCGTAGGCAAGACCACAAGCAAATAGGTAAACTGGGATAATACTAAAGAGTTAATCAGGGTGATTTTTCCACAAATTGACAGGTATTTACCTTTCCATGGTAGCAAGATCTTATATATTTTTGCTAACTTTCTATTAAAATGTATTAGAGTGAGATCATTTATTCCATTTGGGATATGTATTCGAGTAAATCCACATCACCATCAGACCATTTTATTGGTAAACTACATGGTAATGTAACATTTTTATTTTTTAGTGATCCAATACGTAATATAGTACATTTATCATAATTTGGTTGTAATCCAGAGAGGTTAGAAAATGTATCTAGATCCTCTATGAGGCCCTGGATTTCTAATCCTTTGATATTATTATTGGATCTGATTTGAATAGCTAACATCTCGATGGCCATAATAAATAGATATGCCGATAGTGGACAACCTTGATTCACTCCTCTTGACAGTTTAAAACGTTCTGTTCTATTGTTTCCAGTCCTTGCCTTATATTATCTCCAATGTATCTTCCATGTAAAAAACCTGTCTGATTAGAATGAATAATATCCGACAATACCTTTTTAATTCTGTGAGCTATACATTTTGCTAGAATTTTTGCATCACAACACTGAAGTGTAAGGGGCCTCCAATCTTTGTATTTTCCACTTGTATCCTGTTTCAGTAATAATGAAATCAGACCTTCTTCTTGAGTGTCTGATAACCTACCATTTACATAGGAGTGGTTAAAACATGCTAATAACGGTCCTCTGAGTATATCAAAAAAGGTTTGGTATACCTCAACTGGTATGCCATCCAACCCTGGAGTTTTCCCGGACTTAAATTATTTAATTGCATCCAGAAGTTCCTCTTCTGTAATTTCACCTTCACATGAGTCTTTCTGTATGGCTGTTAATTTTACATTATCAATAGAAAATACATCTCTACAATTAGCTTCAGTTAGAGGAGATGGAGGCGACTGAAACGAAAACATATGCTTAAAGTACTTTGTTTCCTCCTTCAAAATATAATTTGGTGAATCATGGGTGACTCCGTCATTTGTAACCAGTTTCAGTAAATTCTTTTTGGTAGCATTCCTATGCTGAAGATTAAAACAGAATTTGGTGCATTTTCCCCCATATTCCATCCAGTTTGCTTTATTTTTATAATATATTGCACTTGATCTTTCTTGAATAAGTTTCTCCATTTATTTTTGCTTTTACTCTAATTTATTCTGAGCCTCTATGTTACAGATTTTATTGCTATCTATCTGTTCTGTTAGACCTTCTATTTCCTTTGTTAGTATGGACTCTTTTGACCTAAATTGCTTTTGTTTTCGAGATGAGTACTGAATTGCATGGCCTCTAAAGGCACATTGTGACGAGTACTGAGTATACGAAGAGGCAGGACTTCTCCCCATCCTAGCTACTGTTGTATCAACATGTTTTGACCATGACAGTTTACAATCCTGGGTTACTCCAAAAAGTTCAGTCACCTAAACTTGTTCAATTTCCACATTATGAATTACAAGATTCAGTTGAGGTTTAGGGTTTATTGAATGATTTGTCCCAAATACAATGCTTTTAGTTTTTGAAATATTTAGGACTAATTTATTCCTTGCCACCCATTCTGAAACTAACTGCAGCTCTTTGTGAAGTTTTGCAGTGATTTCACTCGCTGTAGTAGTTGACGTGTATAGTGTTGAGTCATCCGCATACATAGACACACTGGCTTTACTCAAGGTCAGTGGCATTACATTTTCATTTACATTTTCGTCATTTAGCAGACGCTCTTATCCAGAGCGACTTACAAATTGGTGCATTCACCTTATGATAGCCAGTGGGACAACCACTTTACAATATATATATATTTTTTATTTTTTTATTCATTATTATTATTATTTATTATTTTTAGGGGGGTGGGGTAAGGGGGGGTAGAAGGATTACTTTATCCTATCCCAGGCATGTCATTAGTAAAGATTTAAAAAAAGTAAGGGGCCTAGACAGCTGCCCTGGGGAATTATGGTGGAGAGGCTTCCATTAAAGAACACCCTCTGTGTTCTGTTAGACAGGCAACTCTTTATCCACAATATAGCAGGGGGTGTAAAGCCATAACACCATATGTTTTTCCATCAGAAGACTATGATCGATAATGTCAAAAGCCGCACTGAATTCTAACAAAACAGCTCCCATAATATTTATATCATCAATTTCTCTGAGCCAAACATCAGTCATTTGTGTAAGTGCTGTGCTTGTTGAATGTCCTTCCCTATAAGCGTGCTGAAAGTCTGTTGTCAATTTGTTTACAGTAAAATAGCATTGTATCTTGTCAAACACAATTCTTTCCAGAAGTTTACTAAGGGTTGGTAACAGGCTGATTGCTCGACTATTTGAGCCAGTAAAGAGGGCTTTACTATTCTTGGTTAGCGGAATGACTTTTGCTTCCCTCCAGGCCTGAGGGCACACACTTTCTAGTAGGCTTAGATTGAAGATATGGCAAATAGGAGTGGCAATATAGTCCACTATTATCCTCAGTAATTTTCCATCCAAGTTGTCAGACCCCGGTGGCTTGTCATTGTTGATAGACAACAATCATTTTTTAACTTCTTCCAAACTCACTTTATAGAATTTAAAATTACAATATTTGTCTATACTTGAATGTGTAGTGTCAGAGTTTGTTGCTGGCTATGTTTGCTAATCTTGCCAATGAAAAAAATAATTAAAGTAATTGGCAATATCAGTGGGTTTTGTGATGAATGCGCCATCTGATTCAATGAATGATGGAGCTGAGTTTGCCTTTTTGCCCAAAATTTCATTTATCTTTATTTCATAGTGTAGTTTCTTCTTCTTTTTATTCAGTTTAGTCACATGATTTCTCAATTTGCAATACGTTCGCCAATCGGTTGTGCAGCCAGAATTATTTGCCATTCCTTTTCACTCATCCCTCTCAACCATAAACATTTTCAATTCCTCATCAATCCACAGGGATTTAACAGTTTTTACAGTCATTTTCTTAATGGGTGCATGCATATTAGTAACTGGAATAAGCAATTTCATAAATTTGTCAAGTGTAGCGTCTGGTTGCTCCTCATTACACACCACAAACCAACACATTCTTAACATCAACAACATAGGAATCACTACAAAACTAATTGTATGACCTTTTATACACTATATTAGTCCCAGCCTGTGGAACTTTGGTTTTCCTAGATATGGCTACTATATTGTGATCACTACATCTGATGGATTTGGATACTGCTTTAAAGCACAGTTCTGCAATATTAGTAAAGATGTGATCAATACATGTTGATGATTTCATTCCTGTGCTGTTTGTAACTACCCTGGTAGGTTGACTGATAACCTGAACCAGGTTGCAGGCACTAGTTACAGTTTGAAGCTTTCTCTTGAGTGGACAGCCTGATGAAAACCAGTCAATATTTAAATCACCCAGAAGATATACCTCTCTGTTGATATCACATACATTATCAAGCATTTCGCACATGTTATCCAGATACTGACTGTTAGCACTTTGTGGTCTATAGCAGCTTCCCACCAGAATGTGCTTTAGGTGAGGCAGATGAACCTGTAGCCATATTACTTCAACAGTATTTAACATGATATCCTCTCTAAGCTTTACAGGAATGTGGTTCTGAATATAAACGGCAACACCTCCACCTTTGGCATCTTAGTTTTTTCTGTAGATGTATTGCTACCACTGTATCATCAAATGTACTATCTAAGTGAGTTTCAGAGGTTCTGAGAATATGAATGTCATCTGTTACTAGCAAATTATTGATTTCATGAACCTTGTTTCTTAAGCTACATATGTTAACGTGGGCTATTTTTAGCACTTTTCTGGGATTGTTTTCATTGCTTTACTGTGAATTTTAGCAGAAGTAGACATGCTCATGTTACTTATGTTAGTGCAGGGTGAGCTGCACACAGTGGACTTCCTACTAGGGCACACCGCCTCAGTGCTAACAGTATAGGCACATGATTACTGCATACAATAGTTCAGCAGAGGCATTCAGGGCAGTTAGAGGGACATAAATTAGGTTACTTACATTGTGTCTTCCAACGCCCCTGGGATAATGTACATTTGCTGAAGCATTATGACAACTCAGCGACACAATGGTAGGGATTTACTTAGCTGGGCTTGAGTCATTGATAAGTCATTGTCTAAACGCTGCCATATAATGCTGTGAAAGGATCCAGGAACCCAAATGATTTGGGTGGATCCCATCCTCCTTATAATACGAGCTTTGTTTCCAGAAGGTATCAAAATTGTCAATAAATGTTACACCCACTGAGCTGCAATAGTCTCGTAGCCAATTATGGATGGCTAAAAGTCTGCTGAAATGTTCAATGCCACGATTTAGGGAGGGCACAGGGCCAGATATTATGGGTTTTTTGTTGGTGTCAAGCAGAAACCCAATGAGTTCCTTAAAATTAATCTTCAGCTGTTCTGAGCTGCCCTTCATAATGTCATTGAATCCCACGTTAACTATGATAGACTCAATTTCCTTATGCTGGTTTAAAATGTTTGGGAGCAGCTTGTTGAAGTCCTGTACTCGTGCTCCTGGATAGCACAACGTTTTTCCTCCAGGGACTGAGGCATTTTTCACCATTGAACTGGCCAATACAACAGCCGGAGAAGGGAATGGAGAAATCCGCCCATTCCTACCCCTCACACAATTCGTTGAACATTTTACGGGCCCACGAGAAGCTGGATAGCATATGCCTACTGCTCCTGGCGATAGGTCCAAACCTCCCACAGTAGGCAGTGTCCCGCCAATCTAAATTGACACATTTTAAGATTGAATGAATGATGCAGACATGGAGAATGTCAATGGAGCTTTAACAATGGGCATAATGGCAGTGGACTGGGCTCTATAATGGAGTATTAAACCACTGTGGGAGGGAGGCTCAGCCTGGCTGGGGCTGATAACATGTATCTGTCACCTTGGTCTGGGTGATCCTTTCATAGTTGTAAAACATTCTGGTGACACTGTCAATGACACGGTTATGTGCGGATGGGACACGGGGATGGGGATGGGATTGGGGATGGAAATGGGAATAGGGAGGGAAGGGTGAGAGGTGACAGATAATAAAAGCCATCAGATATGATGCTGTATTCCCGCTATCCGACTGACAAAGGGTGTGTGGGTAATAAGGCGACACAGATGGAGAAATTAATGGGTATTTTACTGTATGAATTACCCTGCAAAGGTCATTAAAATGGGGACAGCCACAGTGTGTCCATTGACCTCACCCTGACCTGGAGGGAGGCGTCACGTCTTTAAATAGGGTGATACATTTCTCCCTCCTTCTCTCTCTCTTTCTCTCTCACTATCACTCTCTCTCTCACTCCCGAGATAACGCATAACGTTCTGACAACCATATGTTTCTTAATGCTTATTGAGAGCGTGGTTGTCCTATGGTTATTTTGCATACAACCTTCCCTTAACATTTCCTACAGGTTTCCTCATGGTTCTAAAATCATGTTCTCAGAACCTTCAGAGAATGTTAAGAAACAACGTTCTTCTGTGGGAAATCCAGTACTGCAGCATAACATAGAGAGAGTTTCCTCAATATATTTAAAGTTGTTTTCAGAACATTAAGAACATTTCCATAAAAAACACAAGAAAACATTAGTAACGTTCAAAGAATGTTCTAAGTATCTTATTAAAAAACATATACATTCCGTTCTCAGCCTCAACAAAACTCTCTCTATCCTCTATCCTGATAAGTGTCCTCCCGAGTGGCACAGTGGTCTAAGGCACTGCATCGCAGCGCTAGCTGTGCCACTAGAGATCCTGGTTCGAATCCAGGCTCTGTCATAGCCGGCCGCGACCGGGAGACACATGGGGCGGCGCACAATTGGCCCAGCGTCGTCCAGGGTAGGGGAGGGAATGGCCGGCAGGGATGTAGCTCAGTTGGTAGAGCATGGCGTTTGCAACGCCAGGGTTGTGGGTTCGATTCCCACAGGGGTATAAAAAATAATGTATGCACTCACTTAACTGTAAGTCGCTCTGGATAAGAGCGTCTGCTAAATGACAAAAAAAAAAAAAAAAAAAGTGTGTTTGGGTGTGTTGGCCACGCCCACTAATTGGCCCACCTGATCTTAATGAGTGCTTGTTTCCTTTGGAAAAAGACTCAAATGAACAGCTTTGTGTGAGTAAGAAAAAAGATGGTATGCTAGCTCCATCCTGGTGGTGCAGTGGACTAATTCCATGGACATAGAGCAGATCATAAGTTCGAATCTCACTGATGCCATGCCACATGATTAATCCCCAAGCACATTCATTTCCATGTATCCTATCTGTGCTTAGAGTTCAAAACAGTTAACCCAATCTAAGCTTGCAGTGTTATTAAAAGTCTTATTGAAACATGTTCTCAGAATGTTATTTAATTACCTTCAAATAACCTATCATATCCATTAATAAAACCAAAACATTTACTTTCAGGGAACCATAGAAAAACTTTCTCAGAACCTCCATGCAACCAAAAAAATGTACTTTCCCAGAACATATGGCTTCTTTCCCAGAACCAATGGGAAAGCAAAAACATACGTTCCCACAACTTCCAAGGAACCAAATCTGCTAGCTGGGTCTCGCCCCCTCTCCCCCTCTCCCTCCCTGCCATCTTATCTCAAGGAAAGCAAAGCACTCTCACTTTCACCATGCTAAACAAGTATGTATGTCTAGACCGACAGTCCTGTCATACATTCATCTTATGAAGTCTGATTCATCTCTTCTGGAAAGTCATCATTAAGGAAACCAAAGGATCTGTGTGTTTCTGGTATGACTATTCACATAAGTGTTGTCTGACCAGCCCAGTCCTTGACTCTCAATCTCTCTTACATCCAGCTGTGAAAGTGATACTTACACTGACTGACTTATTTCATTTTCTTTGACAAAACGTTGAACTATTTCATGACAGTTTATCAATGTTTGTCAAGGTGCGCACATACAGTACTGTATGTGTGTATGCATATGAGTCTAGCACATTTCGAAATGAAAATGATAAACAGCTTAAACAGGGGAAATGCTTTTATTAAATTTGTCCACCCTCATTCCTTCCACAAGCTTTACCTCTCCATCGAAAATCCTGATTTCTCCTGTGAGAAACCAACAGGCAGCTATCTCAGCAATGTTTGCAAATCTTCCCTGGGCACCAATTTCTCAGCCCAGAAAATGAATACCGGCCCACTGTAAATAGCCTTATCTCATAAACACAAGTTATCCTCCACCTTCACTGGCATGATGGTGGATTGCTACAGTAAACTCCTGATGTGATTTACAAGCATATGAGAAAACTTATACAGACTGCAAATCTGAGTAAACTGCCTTCCTTGCATTTCTCCATTCTAGGATCCCATGTATACCATGGTATTTTCACGGTGCTATTTCAGATGAATCATATGAGCTAATATACCTTACATCTTGCCAAGGGTGTGGCCCAGAGAAAAGGAGCCTGGGTGAGTAAATTCACGTGTCTGTCTTGGTTCTTGGTCAATAATGTGTTCCCAAAGCTGTCTCTTCCCTCTTTGTTACCTGCCTGCCTTCACCCCCGCTATAATTTCACTGAAGGCCCCAGATTGGTGTAAATGTCATCCAGTTGTAATTAAAACGGAAGGGGAAAGTATTAATTATCACAACGCCTGCACTGAATTGGATGGTGTCTGATGGCAGCGAATAATTAGAATGCGGATGATAAGGTGTGGGCGAGATAGGCAGTTTATCAGTTTGGGATAGTTGGATTTATAAAGTTATGAATGTGATGTGTGTGTAGCTTGGTGGTATGAAGTGATTTAATGTAAATCAGCATACCTGCATTGTGATAAATAAAAAAATTGCCTTCACTTCATCTCCCTTTATTAATTTTTTGACCTTCTTTAAAGGCTGCTATGTTAGATTGTAGTCTCCTCCATCAAATGTGTGAGGTATTCCTTAAGGACCTGAATGATTCCCTGTAAATTATAAATCTCTAATTATTCATAAATGTCCTAGTATTCCATTCGCTTGATTGTAGTGAGTCTTTTCATTGTGTCGTCTGTCTCTCCGCACAGCTTATCTTATCTTTCCTCATATCTATTTTTGTATCAGCCAACCATTTGTTCTGCCACTTTCTCCCCTATTCTATTATCTAATTATGGGGTCTTGGGGGGTTTTCCTCCAAGTTTATTTTGCTTCTCTAACTTCACATTTTCATAAATTATATTTTTACTCCATACTTCTCTCTACACATTGCACAATGTTCCTGCCACACCTCTCACTCAGTGAGACATCATTGATTGACTGATTGATTGACTGAGACGGAGGTCAGTGGTCTAATCACTCCTCCCAGGCAGTCGGCTTTTTAGTGTCCGCATCGTCCATAGCACTGCTGTAAATGCTGTAAACCCCCCCCTCTCTTTCTGTCTGTTCCCCCAAGGTGTTTGTTAATGTGGGGGGGTGATCGGAGCGTTTTATAAAGTATGCATGCAGTCTCATTCTCCCCATGGCAACATCCAGCAGAGACGCATGAAACTGTACATTTCTGTCAGCCCCTGCCCTGCGAACCTGCTTAACATTAGAGTTATCCCGCGGGTTAGTGGGGAAATAGACACCACTGCCGAATATGACTGCTTGATTAAAGACAATAAATTATGCATGATGGACATTTCATGGTTGATTTGCGTGCGGCCACACATTCCTGATGACGCCTGACGCCACTCGACGCCACACCCATACACGCTGAATCCCATTAATAATCCCAGGCAGGCATCCACACTTTGGAGTGTTTCCTAAACACCCCCAGCTTCTGGACAGCTTCAGCATCTCCTTTGAACAAACATGCACGTGGGAACACGCACAAAGACTGTAAATCACGCCTAAGAAGAGCAGGCACTGGCTGCTTAGCAAGGCATTGTGTATGTCGTTGGCTCGCACATTGACGTTCTATCTAAGGATTGTAATCCAGGGTGATAACATCACACATTAAGACTCGAGAAGTCTCATACCACCCCAGTCCTTGTTTCTTATACTTGCTGATACAGATACCCCATCCACAAAGTGAAAGTGATACTTGCATTGGATGCCATAGTGGATACCAGGTTAGCACCAGAGAAAACGTCAAATACTCTGAAGCATCAGGAACTCACCACGCAGGAGATCAGAAGAGGCGTGGGGCGAGTTGCGTGTCCGGAAGAGCTGCCAGTCAAAGTCATCCTCCTCCCCTTGGGTGAAGTCACACAGACTGGGCTCAGAATCCTCGTCAAAGGTGCAGCCTGCTGCTGAGGAGAGAGAAGGAGATGACATTAAGTGGGAGGTCACACATGATGATGAAGTAAATGTCATTCAATATCAAGGGATTAATGGATGATTTTTTTAATGGCTTGCACACAATCACATTTAATTAGATTTCCTAAGATTGAAAGAAATCATAGATTTAGCCCAAGATGGACACACATTTCAGCCATGGCCACCATAAATCGGTAATTGCATCTTATTTGTATTTCACTTATGATAATATGAAGCTCCATAGAGAATAAAGGGTTTGTTGCAGTAGGTGAGAACCCACCATCAACCCCCAACCACACCTGCCCTCACTTCAGAAACATTCCACTATAGTTATTATTCCAGTGTTGTTGTGTAGTGGCTCGTTTGGGCTATATTTCACCATGATATCCCTTCTGATCCTCTTTCTATTGCTGAGATGGGACAGATGCCAGACAACCAACCACATCCATTTCCCACAACCTTTCACCCAGACACCAATTAATAATAGCTAGCCGTAATGCAATCTGTACTCCACTCCAGCCCCCCTGGCACTCTCACTCACCAACACACCAAGGTTATTAAAGTAAACTAAAACTGAAAACTAATAATGAAAAAACAATTTAGTAAACTGAAATAAAATAATTAACAAACCCATTTCAAAAACTAAAACTATACTGAAACTATTATATTTGACTCAAAAAATAATGAAAATAAAAACCATCATGAATTATGTTCAGCTTTTTTTTGTAATGGGTTTTCAAGCTTCTGAATCTGACAGGTCACATTGTGATTGAATTTATACTTTCAACATTGCCACGAACAGCACCGCAGATATTGGTTGGGCACGTTTGAGTGGTAAGGCTAAAGCAACCGACTGTAGACAACAGTTGAGGAGTGAAGTCGGGGGAGGTGCATCTGCTGAAAGTCAGACACTAATGTGGTTTTCCAACAGCAAGGCAGAGATCAACATGGTAGTGTTGCAATTGTTTATAAAAGGTTTTCTTTATAATGTCGAAATAAACATGTATCTAACCCTAATATCATACACACTCACAAACTGAAATCATAATATAATATCATGTGTGTACATTGTACAATAAATTAGTGAGAGAGAGCTTCAAATATCAAATGTATTTGTATATACGTATCCACTGTACACATAAATCGCAGCTAATTGGTTCCTGTTTCTGTCATGTCTTTGATCACGTTCTCGTGGGTCAAACAAAAACACCCTAATGATTGGTTGACAATAGAGCCTCCCACAATGCAGGCGATGGCTGCAGGATGAAGTTGGGGAAGAGCAACGGCAGAAACTTGCAGTTGACTGCAGTCACAACTTCATCACCTTAGATCACAGGATTTTTGTAAAGTTCATGCAGTTGGCATCTAGGCAGAAGTCAGACAATTTTCATCCCCAGAATGCAACACACTTTGAAAGGCAAAAGTGATCCGCTCAAAATTGCCCATTGAGATGAGCATGATGCAAGACTTTGCTCTCACATAGTAAACCAGAGTATCAGCGCATGTGCACGGGTGCACTTCATGCTGCTACAACGTGCACGCTACGAGACCACAACAAAGAAGATTATCCTTGCGCTCCAACGCCACTGGTTGTTGCGGAAATTGACCCACTACTAATGTTTACTGCCTGCATCTATGTCATCTCGCTGAGTCTACCGTTAAACCTTACCTAACCTATGACCTGACCCATCACCTTATGCATTACTACCCCACAGTGGCAAGAACTGACAACCCCCAAAACACAAAAACTATAAAAGACATAAATGGCTCCTAGCCTCACGCATAGGCTACTTTCTGTCCCTAACACTAAAACTAAAACCTAAACTAAATAATATGAAAACTAAATAGAAATGTTTTATAAAACTTAAAACTAAATAAAAAGAGTAAAATGGATCTGAAAACTAACCAAAACTAAACTGAATTTCAAATAAAAATCTTAAAACGAACAGAAATAAAAACAAATATAAAAACACAAACCTTGCAACACACACGCACAAATCCTGGCCAAGGCAATGATGGCCCCCTGCTTTTGTAAAGAATTCCCCTTCCCATAAAACACAAACAAACTTGAGCGCACATCCCCTAAGCACAGCCACATAAACACACATACTAATAAAGTTCGGGAGGGAGGGAGGGAGGGATGGCACCCAGGGGATTTTGATTATTATTGTAATACATCACAACCTGCTACATTCCACACGCCAAAAAGCTAATTTTTCCAAATTATATTTAATGGCCAGGGCTTTTAAGGCATAATTTTAAGGCCCTTGGGCATAATTTGCTTTCGTCTCCTCTCGCAGCATCTGTTGCCATCTCACACATTAGCCCAGTGGTGTGAAAATTACAGGCTAGAAGTGGGCAGCCACCGATTCCCCCATCACGTGACCAGGGTCTGTGCCAGCCAGAGTTGGAACGCAACAGTGACAGCCAAGAGACGCATCGGGGCTAATGATGGGAATAACCTGAACCAGACCCACAAGGTCACCCCGCTGGTCCACTGCTTTATTACCGCTCATTCTGGACTCTAATCCACCATTAAGCAAATGGTCCAAATGTGCATGCAGCAGATACATGGATTAAAGTCAGCTTCAATGCAATTGTACTGCTGATGAACAAGAGGACACCAAAACCATTACAGATCATTGCCAATTTTGTTGTTTGGAAGTTCAAATGTTACAGGCAATCATCCAAAAACAAGGGTTGGTCTACTAACTAGATGGTTCATTCCAAGCCCGTAAGAACAGATAGGAGACGTACTGTGGACTAAAGGAATTCCATATTAAGCTTACGCCAGACGACATATTCAGTGGAGCGCAAACGCACAGGAGTCGGCCATGCTCACCTACTCCAACCTCCAGTACATTTCCCTTACATCTCGGTGATAATATGCTAAAACTGGAAACTCCATAGCATTGTGATGAGATTGGCTGGGCCTGATGGGTAGCAGAGCATAGTAGCAGCCCAGCCAGAGAGCCAACAGAGTAATGAATGTTGAGTTTCTCCTCTTCTTCACCCCGGGGAGCTGATTTATGGCCCATGCTAAGCCATTACAGCAGGGATCCACATAGCGAGGGCCAGAGGTTAATTGTCCTGCACAGGCATCCATTTCTAATAGAACAGCCAAAGATATGGGACCTGACACATCCAAACGCTGCCAGTATATTATTCCCCACTGGAGCTGTAAATGAAGCCTGCTGATTTCTCCCCACAGGGACCCATCAGGCGAGAGCTGGGGCATCAGGCCTGGAGTGTCTTCTCTTCTGCTCTGACTGGTCTATATCCTGTATGGCCCAGCCCGGCCTTCACATAATCAAAGACAGAGCCACTCAGTGCAGCGTTTCAATTCTGCTCTCTCTCTCTCTCTCTCCCTAAGACCGGGGTCTCTATCCTGCTAAGTAATTACATTATAATTTGGCACCGGCTGCAGCAGAAATCTAAATATCAAGTTTGAGACGGTGCCAAGGTTAAAAGCCTCCTGGCTGGAGGGAGGGGATGCGTTTCGTGTCTGCTCACTCATCGGTTTCTTTATTAATGTAGAACAAGCTCCCTTTTTAATGCGCTGCTTTGGTTTCGGTATTCAATATTTGTTAACAGCTTGTGTGATTAAAATGGGTGTAATATGATTCAGATGTGTGAAATATTTGACCTAAGAATTAAACCACAAAACAAGATATTGCCCTAGAACAGGGGTTCCCAAACCTTTTCACTCAGGCCCCCCTTCCAGCATTGGGGAACATCCCGCGCCTCCCTTGCGCGTGCCATGTCTATTTCTATGGGCACAAGCACTATTCATGACACAAACTGTTCACACCCCTCTTGTTGGGGGAGAGAACATTTTGCCGGTTTAAAGCTTATATCCTTATTTTCTACACATTCTGTCATGGGGTGCAGAGAATTTTCTTGCAATTCTATACATTTTGCCATGTCTAATGTGTATTCATGTGATATTTGAGTGACTCAAACATTACTACGCAATCTATGGGCTAAGAAACCTAGCTAAAAAATGTTAGCTGACATGGGCTAGTTGATCTGGACATTTCTGACAAGTTATAAATAGCTCTCTAAGGTATGCAATGACTGACATGACAAGAGGAAAACTGATAATGCACTACCCAATTTCGAAATTTCACTTTTTGCATTCTACTATTACATCTTTCAAGAGTAAGTTGAAAGCCGGACTGAAACTAAACTTAATTATCCTTCTAGACTTCAAATGAAATGGAACACATTAATGTACAGTTTCTGTTTTTGTTACTTTATCTTAAAATTCTTGCTTGCTCAAAAATGCTCAGAACTAGTCTTCTGTGTAAGTTATAATACTTCACCATCTATTCATAAGAGAATACGTTAACCTCCATCCCCTTTATGAAAAGCAGGGGCGCATCTTTCACTGGGGACGGGGGGGATATGTCCCCCCCACATTCTGAAATTGCATTTTTGTCCCCCCCCAGTTTAATCATTGGAATGTGATACAAGAAGAGGCAACGGTGTGCGTTAGGACCATGCAGACGCCTCCGCGCGGTCGGGTAGGCTGTTCAGAGTGTTTAACTGACTGGATAAAAAAATAATAATAATGTCCCCCCCCCACTTCTAAAACCAAAGTTGCACCCCTGATGAAAAGACGACCTCTTCAGCTTCCCAGTAACCAAAATAACTTCACAGATCCACTGGTACTGTTTCCATGACTCTTGGGGTATTACCAAGGGAAAGAGCAAGGTGCAAACAAAATATAAAGTTGTCAGAAGCTCACAAGGATACAATGTCACTGAATAAAGATGTCGTAGGGGGGCAATTTGTTCAACAACATCTCCAGGTTGCCACTACCTTGCCAGGAGATATGTAAAACTCTGTGGCCTACTTTGATATGTGCATTCAATCAGGCTGTCGGTCTCCCTGCATCGGTCTATTCTCGATGTCATATGTAGCTTTGCCATATAATGAGGTGTTTGCTATGCACAGTGGGCATTGATAGTGAATCTCTGCTCATCCTCTCTATTTACATATGCTTTATTCAGGATTTAGCGTGTCTTCGCTAATTTAAGGGGACAGACGCTTTCCACTTGGATAGAGTCTTGGAGAAAATGCTGCTTATGTTATATAAAACAAACCAAGGGATATGAAATCAAAGTGCCAAAGCAGATCCTAATATCAACACCAAGACCACCCAATTACACCCACGTGCACGCACACACACACACACACACAAATCCGCACACACGCACACACACAGACACAAGCCCAAACAAACTTCATATGCAACTTGAACCAATTCAAAACCTTTTTCTCAGCCTTCATGCCCCTTTCATCTCTCAGCATCCGCCCTCGGTTCTAACTAGTACACAGGCGCTACGGGTAATGAATCCCCACCGTTTAAAATAAACGCTGGTGTCACCAAGCCACCTGGGAAATAATGTTAAATGAGGATATGCTACCTAGCTGTCCACACGATTAAAACCTGAGTACACATCTGAGAGACCAGTGGAGAGACATTCCATTCATGTTATTTTCCCAGTCTTTCCTGGTCAGATCAGATGGTCAGGAAAAACCACTGGCCCTACTCATTTATTTTTATTTAACCTTTATTTATCCAGGAAGTTTTAAGTCCCTTTGAACAGGGTATGGTAGTAGGTGCACCGGTTTGAGTATTTCAAGAACTGCAACACTGCTGGGTTTTTCACGCTCAACAGTTTCCCGTGTGTATCAAGAATGGTCCACCACCCAAAGGACATCCAGCCAACTTGACACAACTGTGGGAAGCATTGGAATCATCAACATGGGCTAGCATCCCTGTGGAAAGCTTTCGACATGCCCGACGAATTTAGGCTGTTTTGAGGGAAAAACTCAATATTAGGAAGGTGTTCTTAATGTTTTGTACCCTCAGTGTAGAGTCATATTGAAAGCTAATGTGGTTAGGTGACCTTAGGTGCTGCTGTGAGGTCTTGGAGGCCATTTGCTTTTACATTAAATAAAACTTCAGCTTTTCATTGATCTGACTTTCATTTATTTATGTCCAGTCCTTATATTTAATCTCACAATTAATTGTTTTACCATTTGGGTTTCAGGACAATCAGGGCTACAAGTAGAACACAAAACAATTTGACATAAACAGTTGCAAATGTCAATAAAAAAAATAAGGTTCCGCCAAAGCAAAAACCTGATAAAAATGAATGAATGTGAATGCTGTAAGTACAGAAAGTGTTTGCTCACTGGAAAATGAATATCGAACTAGTCAGTGACAACTGTGTGGAATTCGGAGTTTGTGACAGCAACTATGTGAGCTTATTACAGTATTATAGACACTACGTCCTGGGAATTTGTTAGAAGGTAAGGGGTTCTTCTACATAGAAGATCATAATGTTCTATGTAGAAGAACCCCTTACTTTCTAACAACTTGTGTGGATTGTGAGCGTCATAGAACAAAACATAGCTTTTAATAGTTTGTAGCTCAAACCATTCGGACTCTACAGACGTTATTATTCGCCCTTGTCTTACAAACACCGCTCTAGCTCAGCCCCCGTTAATCAAACAGACTAATGGTTGGTATATGGTACAACCATGTAGCTCAAACACACTATGTTTAAAAGGGGTTAGAAGTCCAAAACTCATTGGGTTACTACCAGTTGTTTCTGCTATTATCCTGATAGATATAACGGAAAAGAAGGATGGTGGAAAAAACAACATAAAGCAAGCTTGGTTTCTCCTCTCAAAATGTGGACTTGAAATGAGGAGCGCATGAAATATTCCACCTACTTCTTCTTGTAAGGGGGGAATGGAGGGAGGGAAGGAGGGAGATAGGCGGGGGGAGGGTAGAGGAAATCTCAGTTAACACCACTACTTTTAATTCTCCCATTTCCTCCCCATCCTTTTCAATTAGGTCTATTTTCAGTTGATGTGGAGGGTTGTTTTTTTCCCCAAAGAGGCTAAGATTTCTATGCTGCCTCTCCTCATCATCCCTGCGTGCCGTCAATTTCCAATTTGAGAAGGAGACACTTTGCATCTCTCTAGTTCCAGAGGAGATAAGAACAGAGTTATAAGTGGATCCTGACAGCGAAGTAAATCTTAAGGAGCATAAAACAAATCAGTGTAATTAGCAGGATGAGATGGCTGTCGCCTGGCTTCAACACCTGCTTCCTTTTTTTGTCACATACTGTATCTTGTGCTGAAGAAGTTTTCTTTGGAGTGGAGAACGATACCAGACACCTGCAAAGGCTATTTGAAAAGCTAATTTGCTCATTTATATGCAGAGGAAGGCGTTTGGAATCCACAGTGACGGGAGACTGCATATTAGGACCTGAGGCTGAGAATCCGGCTGAGAAGGGAAGGATCCCAGGTGCAAGGCCTCTCAATGCCGGGCTAAAATGTGTGTCTGGCAGCTGTTCCTGGGAGGGAGAGAGAAATACAACTGGAGCGGAGCGACTCTTGGAATACTAAGAGCAGGAATACAAGGTTGAGAACACTGTGGCATGTCCGACACCCACTGGAGCCCTAGCTCTGTCCTCTTTTGATTCTGCCAAGCTGCAGATGGTCAGTGGTCCACTAATGTTGTTTGCAAGAGATCACATCTACAGTGAGGAAAAGACTAGAAGAAGTTGAATAGAGCAGCATAAAACTTACTGGACACACCACCAAGCCTGCCTGTGTCATAGCTGTGTCACGTGAATCACTCAAGCAACATGACAGAAGACATATTGTTAAGTAATAGGGGTACAGTGCCTTGTAAAAGTATTCATCCCCCTTGCCGTTTTTCCTATTTTGTTGCATTACAACCTGTAATTTAAATGGATTTCTATTTGCATTTCATGTAATGAACATACACAAAATAGTCAAAATTGGTGAAGTGAAATTAAAATAATAAAGATTTTTTTTTTTAAATAGAATAACGGAAAAGTGGTGCATGCATATGTATTCACCTTTGCTATGAAGCTCCTAAATAAGATCTGGTGCAACCAATTACCTTCAGAAGTCACATAATTAGTTAAATAAAGTCCACCTGTGTGCAATCTAAGTGTCACATGATCTGTCACATGATCTCAGTATATATACACCTGTTCTGAAAGGCCCCAGAGTCTGCAACACCACTAAGCAAGGGGCACCACCAAGTAAGTGGCACCATGATGACCAAGGAGCTCTCCAAACATATGGAAGGTACTCTGGTCAGATGAGACTAAAATGTTGCTTTTTGGTCAACAAGGAAAACGCTATGTCTGCCGCAAACCCAACACCTCTCATCACCCCGAGAACACCATCCCCACAGTGAAGCATGGTGGTGGCAGCATCATGCTGTGGGGATGTTTTTTTTATCGGCAGGGACTGGGAAACTGGTCAGAATTGAAGGAATGATGGATGGCGCTAAATACAGGGAAATTCTTGAGGGAAACCTGTTTGTCTTCCAGAGATTTGAGACTGGGATGGAGGTCCAGCAGGACAATGACCCTAAGCATACTGCTAAAGCAACACTTGAGTGGTTTAAGGGGAAACATTTAAATGTCTTGGAATGGCCTAGTCAAAGCCCAGACCTCAATCCAATTGAGAATCTGTGGTATGACTTAAAGATTGCTGTACACCAGCGGAACCCATCCAACTTGAAGGAGCTGGAGCAGTTTTGCCTTGAACAATGGGCAAAAATCCCAGTGGCTAGATGTGCCAAGCTTATAGAGACATACCCCCAAGAGACTTGCAGCTGTAAATGCTGCAAAAGGTGGCTCTACAAAGTATTGACTTTGGGGGGTGAATAGTTATGCACGGTCAAGTTATGTCTTATTTCATGTTTGTTTCACACAAAAAAATGATTTTGCATCTTCAAAGTGGTAGGCATGTTGTGTAAATCAAATGATACAAACCCCCAAAAAATCAATTCCAGCTGAGATGAGTCAGTGGTCTTTAATACAGCTCTGAACACTTCCTTGTTGACTTTCGCTTGACCTGAGGGTTTGGGTGGGGTTATGGAGGGAGAGCAGTTCTTTGAGATAAGAAGGGGCATTCCCATGAATACACTGGAAAGTCAGCAGGAGGGTTTTGAATTCAATCCGGAATGAGATGGGGAGCCAGTGCAGAGGTGACATGATGGGGGTGATGTGATTGTGTTTCCGCACTCTCATCAGGATCCTGGCAGCTCTGTTCTGGATGTATTGGAGCTTCTGGAGACTCTTGCCAGGGATCCCGATGAAGAGTGCATTGCAGTAGTGCAGCCTTGAGGAGATAACGGCACAGACTTTATGGCATCAGACTGAGTGAGGGTGGGACAGAGTTTGGCAATTTTCTAAATTTGATAGAATGACGCTTTACACAGTTGTTTGATGTTGCTGTCAAAAGGTCAGGGAGGAATCAAGCTTTACACCCAGATTGGAAACTGAGGGGGAGGGATGTTCTGTCCTGCAATGGTGACGTGCGTTATTGGTGAGTGCTGGACCTGGTGGGGGGTGCCAACAAGTAGGGCTCTTTTGCTGCTGTTCAGTTGAAGAAAGTTTTGCTTCATCCATGCCCTTATCTCCTCAAGGCACATGCATCAGAAAGACTTTGGGCAGTTTTTACATACAGCTGGGTGTCATCATCATAAAAGTGGAATGAGATTCCATGCACTCAAAAAAATGCTGGGTTAAAAACAACCCAATTTGGGTTATTTGGTAACCCAGCGCTGCGTAAATATTGGACAGAACACACGCTGGGTTATTTTGACCCAGCCAGTGGGTTGTGTGAATAAGCCAACGTGGGGTTGTTTGATTACCCAAACATGGGTTTATTTAACCGTCAGCTGTTGTTTTTTTAACCATCAGTTGGGTTGAGCAATCCTTCATTTGGGTTGAGCAACCCTAAAAGGCGTGGCCTTTTAGGGGCATGGCTTTCAGATAATTTATATTTTTGGCCACCAGTAAGAGTAAATCTTCACCATGTTAAGTTTGTACACTGCAAATAAAAAATTTACTTGAGTATGTTTGCTAATTAAATGTTATAATATGTGACCGACCACCTCTTCTCCGTCTTATGTTGCAAAATTTGAAATTGTGTTTTTTACATTGGATAAAATTACAGACAGAGCTAGAAAATGGTATATCATACACTGCAGTTGAGGATCAATGAGAAAGTAATTCTGCTTTGAAAGTTGATAAACTTGTAACCCCACTTTTGAGGAAATGGCCCTTGAATCTTTTGATACACCTACTGGAGAGCTCTTCTTTGTCTACACCCATTCAGCATCGTTCACACCCTCTTAAGCCTTAGCCCAACCCATCTCTTTAAGGATTCAGGTGAGGCCATTTGCTAAACAGAGTGAATAAGGTAGTGTAGTTCACATGTTCATTAAATACAATAGACGGCCGTAATCACCCCCTGACACACCTGGCTAACTTCATGGGTCATGTAATCATCAAGTGGAGTATTTTGTTTAAACAAGTAGATAGCTAGCTAGCTAAACAATGAACCATAATCCCAACCCATACAGTACTACAAAATACAAACAGATTGTCATAGCTAGCCACCATGCATGAAATGCTGTAGTATGAATCTGCAGGTAGCTAAAGCTAACCAACTAGGTTCAATGTTTGCTAGCTAGCTAACATTAGGCTATAACTAGCAATGCAAATGGTATTTTGAGATATGAATAACATTAATACACTGACCATACACGTAACGTTAGCTAGCAAGCCAGCCAGCTAATGTTAGTTAGCTAGCTAACCGTACACTTTAACTCAATTGGTAGAGCATGGCGCTTGTAACGCCAGGGTAGTGGGTTCGATCCCTGGGACCACCCATACGTAGAAATGTATGCACACATGACTGTAAGTCGCTTTGGATAAAAGTGTCTGCTACATGGCATATTATATTATTATTATTATTGAAAATGACTTTGACAAAATTAGAAATGTATAATATCTGAAAATATAGCTAGACTCTTACCCGTATACATGGATGAACGTTTCACGGCAGACTGGAACCCCTTTAACTATGTATGAAAATGTATGCATTCACTAACAGTAAGTCGCTCTGGATAAGAGGGTCTGCTAAATGACAAAAAAAATAAAAAAATAAAAGGGTGACAGGTAAGGTAGAGGTGATATGATCCTTGACTAGAGCACACCTGCAGCTGACTCAGATGAAGAAAGAGGCCCTCGGCATTTAACTGGGGTCAGGGTTTGTTCTCTAGCTGTTACTGGGGAGGGTTTGGAAAATTCATCCTGGGTCAGCGGTTTGAGGGCACAATTTCCTGTTGGTGAGTAAAATAACTCCGCAGTGTGCAGTAATACCAACTGACCTAAAGCAGGCGCTCCACCTGAGATGCACAGACAACTATAGGAAGTATTGGTACTAATTTGATATGTCTCCAAATGCAGTGCTGGGTAAAAAGCTCAAGCAGCCCCCATGAGCTCTTCTGAAGTGTTTCTGTATTCGGTAACAACCTCAAAACACTTCACAAATCAAGCATACAATCATATAGGCCTATAATTTAAAGTTTGACTATTCAAACTGCTCCCACAAACATAATGTATGTACTATCAAATGCAAATAAATAACCTGTTTTAGTTTTTGTACTGAAAATTCAATGTAGTAATATTATATTATTATTATATTATTATGTAGTTGTTTGTTCCAGTGATGCTCCTTAAAACAAATTGATTTAGATTAGGAAGGCTGTGTAGTTTAGTTCAAAAGTGCCTTGAACAGAAATACGCAGAATAATCATCATCTGTATTCAGTGAGCTCCACTCAGTAGAGATTAGCGTGTTGAGAAATCTGTTATGAATGTATTGTAATGTTTTTAAAATGGTATAACTGCCTTAATTTTGATGGACCCCAGGAAGAGTAATGGGGATCCATAATAAATACAAATAAGACCTGAGTGGTGTTGAGGGTCTTTGAGGACCTTACTCTTCCCCCATTCCCCATTTATTTTTATTTTATTTTTTATTTAACCTTAATTTTAACTGGGAAAACATATTGAGACCTAGGTCTCTTTTACAAATGTGCCCTGTATATACAACATTATGCCCAAACATATACAGTGAGTGATCACAAAGAAATGAGTGATCACAACAATTCATCCTTGTATGATGCAATATGCATCATATTTGCATTTATTATGGATTATATGATGCAAAATGCAGCATCATATGATACAAAATACATAACACGGGGATGATTTCTATATTTTGAAAGTTACATATCTTGAAAACTTGATTGCTGACAACCAAAACATTTTGGGACTATGTCAACAATGGACAACTGAAAGAAATACCAGAAGATAGTTTTTGGGTGGAGTTTTCCTTAACACTTCTCAAATCGTTGTTGAGATCTGATATTCTGTGCAGTGCAAGATGAGACGTAGGCCAATGTCATAAGCCTATCATCAACCAATCACGTTTCTCAGATCCTTTCGGGCTAAATTCCAGCTAAACTTGGAGGACAGTTAGGCGTAACTACTTACAAAAAGCGTGCTTCTGACGAAGCTCTACAAAAGTACGTAAAAAATGTAAAATGTAAATAGCCGTATTAGACTGAAAAATAAAAGGTAATTTCATCAAACTTGTGAGGCTATCCATGCTCATTAGTTGCTCATTCAACATTTTATTTGCTGCTACTTGCCCAAGGTTCATGTTTCAAAGAATTTAAATTATGAAATGCCTACCGACGTTTGTTGTCACGATCGTTCATTAACGAGAAGGACCAAGGCGCAGCGTGATATGCATTCATATTTATTGACGTACTGAACACACGTCAAAAACAACAAACGAAACGTGAAGTCCAAGGTAGACTAATAACATACCTTTACGGAACAAGATCCCACACAGACTGGTGCCAAAAGGCTGCCTAAGTATGGTCCCCAATCAGAGACAACGAGCTACAGCTGCCTCTGATTGGGAACCACCCTGGCCAACAGATCTAAACGATCTAGAAACTAAACATAGAAATAAACACAACACGAAATATACACACCCTGACTCAACAAATAACCGTCCCCTGAGTCAGGGCGTGACATTTGTCCTCTGTAGTTGGGTGCTTTTCTTTGTTTGCTGAAAAACATACTTTATCAAAAAACGTTAATCAAATACAACCACTGACTGTTTCCTTGGTGAGAAAAAAATTGGCACATACGCATTTATGCTGAGTTGCCATCTTAGAGCAACAGCAATGAGCAAACGGTTGGTGGTTGTATTTGATTAACGTTTATAAAAAATATATGGATTTCAGCAAACAAAGAAAGGCACGCAACTACAGAGGACAAATATAGTTACAAGGTAGGTGTTTCATAAAAAAATTAATACATATGAAGTATTGACCTTGGGCGAATCGATGTAGTCTGAGTTAGATTCCACAAAGCCTGGTCTCTGCTCCACTCCGTTGGTGAAGTCATCAGACACTTCCTTCACCATGGAGTGGAGTTTAGTCCGTTACTACTTCACTCAATCCCATTTTAAAAGCCTCTTTTCCTAGAAATGTCTCCTTCGCTAAATATTCCCATATTTCCATAAAAACAGCCACACGTGGTCTCTCGTTTCTGCATCAGCAAATGTTGCGCAAAGCAAAAGAGTAGGCTACGTGCATGAGTTGGAGCAGGTTCTACATAACAGAACCAAATATAAATAGCATAGTATAACGTTACTGTTACACCAAAAACACCACTTTAGTCATTCTAAAGAGATTTTAGGATGGTTAGCTGAATAGTCACTTTTTTTTTTGTTTTCGCCCAAAACTCAACAGCGCGCCACTAGGCAGAATTTGCTTGGATTGAAACAAAATAGGCCTATAGGAAACTTGTGAGGCTATCCATGCTCATTGGACTAAACTCCACGGTGAAGGAAGTTTCCGATGACCTACAAAGGGTATACAGTTTGTTAACACCATGCGCTCTAATTTGCTCACGAAAAAGTAATTGAAGAATATCTAAATGCATATTCCCATAAAACTGATTGAGATCAAATGATTGGCGATGCTGCCAACATTTTGTATTCGAGTAGGCTACACTGTCCTGCAAAATTACCATGTTGTCCCGCATTTGAGTATTTTTAAATGTGGTCACCCATGGACCCCTTTACTGCTGCAGCTGCCACCTACTCAGTAGCTCTATGTTAGCATCAATCTCACTGCGGCTGGAACCAAGCAGTCAGCCCAGAAACAATGACAATCTCTCTGGACCTCTCTTCTGAAATCAATCACACAGAGAGGGGAGGGCTGAGGTCCCCTGCCAATTCTGAGCATTCAGTGTTCCCCTCTGTGTGTCTGTGTGTGTGTGTGTTTGTGTTGTGCGTATGTGTTCGTGCATCTGTCCAGCCTTTCTCAAAGCAATAATGAAGCCTCCAAGGGATTTCTGTCTTCTCCGACTTCTGAAGTATATCTAAATGGGGATAAAAGTTTTGGGCCCACTTTTTGGTGACCGCCAAAAGAAAATAAACCAAATTCATGTGTTTTAACACAGTTGGATAGTGTGTGTATGTGTGCATGTTTGTGTGTGTACATGTGCATTGATTGAGAGGCACCAAGACTTGACAGTCCTAGATATGATGAGAATGCTTTGTGGCAGACTAGGTGCACACACAGCAGGCAGAGATGGACAGATGGAGAGATGGGAACAGACACCCAGGAACCACACATTAATATCTATATACATATGCTGCCTCGCTAGAGACACAGCCACACAGACACCAAACAAGTAGCCAGAAGTCACAATGCTTCTTGGCACATAGTCTCCCCTGTCAATTCTATCCATCTCTCTGCACTCCTTTTCTCTCCCGCCCCACTTCGCTTCTGCTGATATACTGAAATAGGTTATTTCGGCACGGGGGAGAGCAGACACCACAGAGAGAAGAGAAAGTCTGCGAAAAGCAGAGGAGAAAGTATGAGACGTGTGAGAATGAAGTAGGGATACAGCTTTAAGGAGAAAAGGGGAGGAAGGGAGGGAGATAAATAAAGAGTGAGCTAAAGAGAGAAAGAGCGAGAGAGAGCGAGAGAGAGCGAGAGAGAGAGAGAAAGATATGTGACCTGAAACCTAAGGAGGTGTTTTTGTCTTGACTTCGGCTCAAACAGATGTAGTGTGCAGCCAGTCACTAGACAGGAAAGAACTGTGGTGCTCCTGGGTTGCAATAACTTTCTAGTTTGGAGTTCCAGTCAGAGAAGGACACAACAGCTTCACTGTGAAACAACACTGCAAGCTTCACCACAACTGTGCTTTGTTTACAATGGAGTGAAAAGAGCAAGATGTTGAGCCAGCTCTCTGAGTGATCCCCAGTCCTGTTTTGTCATTAAGGCTTCAGAACTTTGCAGACAGTTGACATTCCACATCAGTCAGAGGGAGGGTTACTTTTCAACCACGATGAGCTCCAGACAGAAAAGTGAGGGAATTTACCACCCCTAAATATCCCTGCACAACGTCTATTTGCTCCTCTACCGGATGGAAACTACAAGTGTAACAGCTGCGCTCAATGCAATGGCACTTACAAATGTAGATCCTTTAAACACCCCCAAACAGGGAAACAGATCCCAATCAAAGGCGTTATTACGTGCTCCACGAAGGCAGTTATTTATCTTATAACTGGTCCTTGTGGTAAAAATTATGTGGGTAAAACAAAGCGCAAATTAAAAGTACGAATCTCGGAGCATCGTAGCACCATTAGGTGCAAAAACTCGACATACCCAGTCGCTGCAAACTTTTTGGAAGCGAACCACTCGATTTCGTCCCTACGTTATAACGGCATCGAACATGTCACCCTCCCTAGGAGAGGGCGTGACCTCGACAACTTATTATTAAAACGAGGGGCTGCCTGGATCTTTAATTTAAAGACCCTTGCTCCCTTCGGTCTCAACGTAGACTTTGATTTGAAGCCATTCTTGTGATTATTGTGATTTTGCTATTCATTGTAAATGTTTGTGGGCCTATGTAGCCAAGTTGTATCTATGATCGTATGCTATCCATGTCTTTTGTATGTTCTGTTTATCTGTGAATTAACCAATGCTATTAGGCCACACCCGGCCATGATTACAGACACCTGCGTGTGTCCTTTGACACTATATAAACTAGTGACCTGCGGTGTTTGTCATTATACCCTGATGAAGACAGCTTGTCTGTCGAAACGTTGGTTATTAGGATATTAAATTATTGCATCTGAGCTCCTAGAGTGTGCGGCTTTCCTTTTCTTTTTCAAATGTTCTACTCCGTTAGCCAGCACCTCGCCTAAATAGGTGTGAGTTTCTTTCGCCTCTATAGAAAAGTGAGGGAAAACAGACAAACATCATCTGGGGAGTTGTGGTGGCTGATTTCGGAGAGGGTATTTTCAAATGTAATAATAAAAAGGCAGCTAGTCTGAGTTAGCGCTGGTCTCCAGGGGCCTAATCAGTGAGATTCTGAGTTTGACAGAGCGTCTGCTGTTGACTCCATTTGAAGTGGGAGGAGAAATTGGGTTGCCACAGTGACAAGGGTAGACAGCCAGGAAGAGAGAAGGGGATGGGATGGGACCATGTCCCATTCATGAAAGGCTGAGTGGAGGCAGCAGGAACAAAAAGGCATGTTTAAAGTGATTAGCCATGCACCAGTCAAAAGACTTTGATGAGATACTCCCCAGCTCCCTGAGTGGAAAATGCCCCTGAACTGAGCTCCCCTTCTCTCCCATTCCATCCATACAGCTGTCATGTGGATTGGATGAGCAGTACTTATTTAGTTGACTTTTTAGAGGATATTGGGCATAGAGGCAGCTATCTCAGAACAAATGTCAGTTGTGTCAGAGATGCTATGGTTAGAAAAATACACCAATAAAGGGCAAACCCTTAAAACCAAAGTAAGCCAAGAAAGAGCAAGGAAGGAGATGGAGAAAAGCAGATGGAGAGAAAGTGAAACAAACAGAGAAAGAGAGGATGAGAGAGAGAGCTGGAGAGAGAGAGAGAGACTATCAAATTCTTTCTATACACTAAAGCAAACAGTAAGACTGAGGGAGATGGTATTCCTGTTAGGCCGAGGAGCGTGCACTGAGGTATCGCGCTACGCCGCTACCACGTTTCATGTTCAACGTTTCATGTTCACGTTTCTGTCTTCACTCCTCCAGCATAATATTTTGACCTTATCAAAGCAAACTGCATGAAGTGTGCACTGGGCAGGTTCTCTTCCACTCCCTTCTATTTTTCTTTTGAAAACTTTTCTCTGGGTTTCTCTGCTGAGCAGACTATTTTTGGGGGATTTCCAAGAAACTCCAGATAAGAGAAAATAAACTAGGTCTACAAGATGCTGAACAAGGTTTTGGCATTGGACGATGTATCGCCATTGGCCAGCGTGCTAAGGGTCTTCCTTCATATGAGTAATCCATACTCCCATTCACACTGAGACTTTCATCCTAGACTAATCCCCTACAACTATTAACTCTGGCCCTCCCCTCCACATAACTTTCTTTTTTATTTTAGCTCATATTAATCTGGATTTAGGCCCAGCAGGATATTGTGTCTGGCTCCTTGTACTGTATATGAAACAAAGGGATTACTACAGCAGTTCAAATATGGACTGTGTTTCAATGGTGCCTTTGAGTGTAAAAGTCATCCTGTGATATACAAGAAGGACAATAACAACAGTTATAAGTATGGGGAGAGGAATCGATTAATCATGTTTACCATTTACTATATTGTTCCTTTCACTTCTCTCTTTGAAGATTATCATTGAAACATGACAGAGAAACTCAATCTCTGTCCTCTGTTTCAGAGTAAATCAGTTTGTTTGGAATCAAGCATGTACAAATTGAATGAGCTACGACAATGGAAATGTGACATATTGAGAAAACCCTGCAGCCATTTTTTATCAGATGAGATCTGATAAATCAAATTATGATTCGTAATTGAAGATAGATTAGTTACATTCTGCAATTCAAGATAAACCATAAACAGGATTATCGACTGATCATATTTTCACAAATTCTATGAATAAATCTATGATGATTAATATTTAATTGTTTTGCTGAGTTTTTCAATCAACATTATAAATGCAGGCTACAATCCTGTTTATTGATTGAAGTGTACACATCAGCATGCATAGCCTTCAGATATGTCTGATCCCTGCAGTACTTTAGTTCTGATCATGCCCCAGCGGGTCGCCCTTGCTGGGGGAAGACACTGCAGGCTTGTTTCAACTCCGCCATTAATATTCCACTGAAACTATAGGGCCCTTGAGGAGAGAACTAGAAGTTATACAGAGGCCCTCGAACTAGACTTGACTAGACAAGCCGTGAATCACAGGGGTGGCAGCATCATGCTGTGGGGGTGCTTTGCTGCAGGAGGGACTGGTGCACTTCACAAAATAGATGGCATCATGAGGAAGGAAAATTATGTGGATATATTGAAGCAACATCTCAAGACATCAATCAGGAAAATGGACAATGATGGACCCCAAGTATACTTCCAAAGTTGTGGCAAAATGGCTTAAGGACAACAAAGTCGAGGTATTGGAGTGGCCATCACAAAGCCCTGACCTCAATCCTATAGAACATTTGTGGGCAGAACTGAAATAGCGTGTGCGAGCTAGGAGGCCTACAAACCTGACTCAGTTACACCAAATCTGTCAGGAGGAATGGGCCAAAATCCACCCAACTTATTGTGGGAAGCTTGTGGAATGCTACCCAAAACGTTTGACCCAAGTTAAACAATTTAAAGGCAATGCTACCAAATACTAATTGAGTGTATGTAAACTTCTGACCCACTGGGAATGTGATCAAAGAAATAAAAGCTGAAATAAATCATTCTCTCTACTATTATTCTGACATTTCACATTCTTAAAATAAAGTGGTGATCCTAACTGACCTAAGACAGGGAATTTGTACTAGGATAAATGTCAGGAAATGTGAAAAACTGAGTTTAAATGTATTTGGCTAAGGTGTATGTAAACTTCCGACTTCAACTGTAAAAAGCAGAAATTAGTATGACATCCTGGCATTTTAAGCATACAACACTTTCGAAATTTCACATAATACTGTATATAACTTTCTAATTTCGCATACCCAATCAGCCCACTATTTAGAACACAAGTATGGGTATTCAGACAAGGCCATTGTCCTGTAAGAACACATAGGTTCTCTCCTGCTGCAGTAATACAAGGCATGGACTCATTAAATCACTCCTTCTAATTTAGGCAGAGGAGCTGGCAGTCATTCTCCTGGGTGTGAAAAGAGACAGTCTGACACATGTGCCATCACCAAATTAAACTAGACTTTGCACGCACATTACAAAAATTTAATTAAGTGCTGCTACAGTGTAGCAGTGTTCTGGGGACATGGACAATCGTTTCAAATTAAATTGTCTCATTCCAACACAAGTTGTTATTTTCCTCTTCAGATAAGACAATTAGCATCCCAGTGACAGGCAATCATGTTTAAAGGAAGGTAATTTAGCATTTTCATCTAGACATGTAGACAGTGTACTTTAAGGCACCAATAAGAGTGAAATAAGCTACGGAGGGGTTCCAAAGATACAGATCTGATGGAAGATTAAAAGCCTTAGATCCATACCCTACCTCCAGTAGTTATAGTGTGTGTCCCATTGTCTATTGAATTGTAGTAACATGGATAGCGATCTAAAAATAGCGGAGTTCATGCATGTTTCTTTTCTTTATTGCTTTGGCGCTTCATAATATCTGTTGAAAATCCTACAGATCTGTACCTGAGCTTGTACAAAGAAACCTGGCTGAAATGAACAATATATTAGCACTCTTCTATCCACAATGATTTGCATACCACAGAACTGGTCATTTATACGGTCCAATTTTTAAATGCACTATATCTACAAAAGTGTGTGGTCACCCCTTCAAATTAGTTGATTTGGCTATTTCAGCCACACCCATTGCTGACAGGTGTATCAAATCGAGCGCACAGCCATGCAATCTCCATAGACAAGACTGGCAGTAGAATGGCCTTACTGAAGAGCTCAGTGACTTTACATGTGGCACCGTCATAGGATGCCATCTTTCCAACAAGTCAGTTCATCGTAATTCTGCCCTGCTAGAGCTACCGCCGGTCAACTGTAAGTGCTGTTATTGTGAAATGGAAATGTCTAGGAGCAACAACGGCTCAGCCGCGAAGTGGTAGGCCACACAAGCTCACAGAACGGGACCGCTGAGTGCTGAAGGGAGTAGCGCGTAAAAATAGTCTGTCCTCACTTGCAACACTCACTACCGAGTAGGCCACATTAAGTCAATTATTACACTCTGTACTGGTCTGTATGTAGCCAAGTTCATTCGCAATTTGATACTTCCACTTGGACTATATTAGAACATGTATGCCTGTCATAGCAAGTGTAATTGAGTATAGCCTAAAGCCTACATTCAATAATGTACACACGTCAGAATAGGCCTACATATCAAATAATGTGAAAGCTATTTATTTTGTTTCAATTTGGTAAAGTTGCCTTTTCTCATCATAGACTGGTGGCAGACGACCCTACTGTGTGCTAAATCCCAATGTGCCCATCCTGAGCGTGTATTTGGATGACCTGGACCTCAAGCCCCACTTCCGAATGACCCAACCCTCTTTTGACAGCCTGGTAGAGGTCTTGCAGCAAGAAAACCAGGATCATAGCTGGGGCAAGACCTTGGAAAGCATCATGTTTATCTACTGGCTGGCCAGTGCCACTTCGTATCGTGTTGTGTCAGACGCATTTGATGTCCCCCAGACCACAGTGCACGATGTCATCCACAGGGTCAGTGGCGGGATCCTGAAGATCATGAAGAGGGTCATCCATTTTCCATCACAAGATGAAATGCAGGAGGTTCGCGAGGGATTCGCCCAAAAAGCACAGTACCCTGCATTTCAAAAGGTTGCTGGCGCTATTAATGGATGCCACATCAGGATTAAGCCCCCTGCAGTTGACCAGCAGGATTACCTGAACATAACTTTTTTTTATTCATATCAGCTACAGGCAATCGGTGACCACAGGTGCAGGTTAATTGACATCTACATTGCCTTCCCCGGATCTGTGCATGATGCCAGGGTCATGAAACAAAGCCTTGTGTATGATCAGAGCCTGTACCCACCACAAGGCCGGTGTCTCCTTGGGGATGGAGGGTATCCCTGCCTGGCGGAGCCCATCTGTCTGATGACACCCTACAGGCAGCCAGTGAGGGGTGCAGTGGAGGCCACCTACAATGCAAAGCATTCCAAGGCGAGGAATGGGGTGGAGCGGTCCTTCAGGATAATGAAGACCTGGTGGCACTCCATCTTCATGAAGGCCCTGGAGGTGAAGCCTACCTTTGTGCCTGAGGTGGTTGCATGCTGCGCTGCGCAACGTCTGCCTCAGCAACAAGGACATTGTGAAGCCTGTGGCCGCGGAGGAGAATGATGGAGACCTGGACCAGCATCAGGAGTGTTTCAGCACCCGCTAACCCCATCCCAGGTGACCACAACTACTGCAATCCCCACCAGTAGAAAACCCGCATGATCCTCACACACACACACCGTTTAAAACGTAATTGTTGATTCCTAAATCAATCCATCACCTGTATTCATATATGAAATAACTTACTGTTTATCTTTTTGTAATTTTACCTGTGTTCATATTTAAAATCTTAATTACTATTCTGCTGTTTGTGTGTGCTGGAGCACTTTTAAGAGCTTCGTGGCTCTTAAAGGCGCAAATCCCCGCCTTATCTTAGTCACCATTGTGACCTGTACGCTCTCGTTGGCTGGCCCTCACTACATATTCGTCACCAAACCCACTGGCTCCAGGTCATCTATAAATCACTTCTAGGCAAATCCCTGCCTTATCAGCTCATTGGTCACCATAGCAAAACCCACTCATAGTATGCGCTCCAGCAGGTATATCTCACTGGTCATCCCCAAAGCCAACACCTCCTTTGGCCGCCATTCCTTCCAGTTCTCTGCTGCCAATGACTGGAACGAATTGCAAAAATCTCTGAGGCTGGAGACTCTTATCTCCCTCACTAACTTTAAGCATCAGTTGTCAGAGCACCTTACCGATTACTGCACCTGTACACAGCCCAACTGAAATTGGCCCACCCAACTACCTCATCCCCATATTGTTATTTATTTTGCTAATTTGCACCCCAGTATCTCTATTTGCACATCATCTCTTGCACATCTATCATTCCAGTGTTAATACTAATTCTAATTATTTTGCACTATAGCCTATTTATTGCCTTACCTCCATAACTTGCTACATTTGCACACACTGTATATATATTTTCTGTTGTATTTTTGACTTTATGTTTTGTTTTACCCCATATGTAACTCTGTGTTGTTCTTTTTAGTCGCACTGCTTTGCTTTATCTTGGCCAGGTCGCAGTTGTAAATGAGAACTTGTTCTCAACTGGCCTACCTGGTTAAATAAAGGTGAAATAAAAATAAATAAAAGTTATGGTTTTGTTGTTAATACACTTTTCTATAATATCAAGCTGTGTGTGGACCTTCCATTTGTATAAAAAAAACATCCACTTAATGTCACTTTCTTAATAATTTAATTTCAAAAAACATTTTTATTACAGCTGGCACTGGGAAATATTAAAGCAAATCAATAATCCCAGAGTGGAAGAACAAAAAAAACATTACTTTTTGTCAATAAAAGCCTCCAACACCCTCAACAGTCTATCCTCCCTCGGTCTATTCTCCTCATCTCTCCATCTATTCTCCTCATCCATCATCCTCCTGTACTCCTCCTCTCTATTCTCCTTCCTCTTGCGGTTCTCCTCATCTCTCTTTCTGTTTTCCTTGTCTCTCTTCTCCTCTGCTCCTGCAGAGATGTGACCCACTCTTGCTCTCTCCTCCTCTTGGGAGTTCTCTTCTTTTTCCATCTCCCTCTGCTCCTGCACTTTTCCGGAAAACACCACTACCTCCTGGCTGGATGAGGCAACGACAACAGGTGGTGTAATTGCGGGCCTGCCAATTGCCTCATCCATGGCACTGTACCAATTTGCTCTCTCCTCCCTCCGTATTCACCCCAGTTTGGGGGCACTTTTAAAATCCTAAAACAAACAAGTTGGGGCACAAACATCTAAGAAATGATGCACTCACCATACAACCTGGACATTGTGTAGATATTGAGACATTTTAGTTGCCTATACAAAAAAAACATACTTATACTTTTGTTTGAGGTTCTCCCATCTTTATCCAAGCTGCAGTCACCTTCCCCTCTAGACAGTACTCCTGCACAAATGCCCTAGGCAAAGCACAATAATATATCATAATTACCAACTAGTAGTTGGCAAATACAGTTACAGTATCAGTCAAAAGTTTGGACACACCTACTCATTCCAGGGTTTTTCTTTATTTTTACTATTTTCTACATTGTAGAATAATAGTGAAGACATCAAAACTATGAAATAACACATATAGAATCCTGTAGTAACCAAAAAAAGTGTTAAACAAATCAAAATACATTTTATATTTGAGTTTCTTCAAATAGCCACCCTTTGCCTTGATGACAGCATTGCACGCTCTTGGCATTCTCTCAACCAGCTTCATGAGGTAGTCACCTGGAATGCATTTCAATTAACAGGTGTGCCTTCTTAAAAGTTAATTTGTGGAATTTCTTTCCTTCTTAATGCGTTTGAGCCAATCAGTTGTGTTGTGACAAGGTAGGGGGGGTATACAGAAGATAGCCCTATTTGGTAAAAGACCAAGTCCATATTATGGCAAGAACAGCTCAAATAAGCATTACTTTAAGACATGAAGGTCAGTCAATATGTAACATTTCAAGAACTTTGAAAGTTTCTTCAAGTGCAGTAGCAAAAACCATCAACTGGCTCTCATGAGGACCGCCATGGGAATGGAAGACCCAGAGTTCCCTCTGCTGCAGAGGATAAGTTCATTAGAGTTACCAACCTTAGAAATTGCAGCCCAAATAAATGCTTCACAGAGTTCTAGGCAGCAGCTACTCTTCCTGGGGTACAGCAAAATTAAGGCAGTTCATACAATTTTAAAAACATTACAATACATTCACAGATGTGTACGTGTGTACAGTGCTTATGTTATCATGTGTGTGTATGAATGTGTCTGCGCCTATGTTTGTGTTGCTTCACAGTCCCCGCTGTTACATTAGGTGTTGTTTTTTTTTATCTGTTTTTTAAATCTAATTTTACTACTTGCATCAGTTACTTGATGTGGAATAGAGTTCCATGTAGTCATGGCTCTATGTAGTACTGTGCGCCTCCCATAGTCTGTTCTGGACTGTGAAGAGACCTCTGGTGGCATGTCTTGTAGGGTATGCATGGGTGACCTAGCTGTGCACCAGCAGCTCAATCAGACAGCTAGGTGTTCAGAGGGGACTGTGTGAATCAGGCCTTCATGGTCGAATTGCTGCAAGGAAACCTCTACTAAAGGACACCAATAAGAAGAAGAGACCTACTTGGACCAAGAAACACGAGCAATGGACATTAGAGCAGTGGAAAGTTGTCCAAATTGGAGATTTTTGGATCCAACCGCCGTGTCTTTGTGAGATGCGGTGTGGGTGAACGGATGATCTCCGCATGTGTATTTCCCACCGTAAAACATGGAGGAGGAGGTGTTATGGTGTGGGGGTGCTTTGTTGGTGACACTGTCTGTGATTTATTTAGAATTCAAGGCACACCTAACCAGCATGGCTACCACAGCCATATGCCATCCCATCTGGTTTGGGCTTAGTGGGACTATCATTTGTTTTTCAACAGGACAATGACCCAACACACCTCCAGGCTGTGTAAGGGCTATTTTACCAAGAAGGAGAGTGATGGTGCTGCATCAGATGACATGGCCTCCACAATCCCCCGACCTCAACCCAATTGAGATGGTTTGGGATGAGTTGGACCGCAGAGTGAAGGAAAAGCAGCCAACAAGTGCTCAGCATATGTGGGAACTCCTTCAAGACGGTTGGAAAAGCATTCCAGGTAAAGCTGGTTGAGAGAATGCCAAGTGTGTGCAAAGCTGTCATCAAGGCAAAGGGTGGCTATTTGAAGAATCTCAAATATAAAATATATTTTGATATGTTTAACACTTTTTTGTTTACTACATGATTCCATATGTGTTATTTCATAGTTTTGATGTCTTCACTATTATTCTACAATGTAAATAATTGTACAAATAAAGAAAAACCCCTGAATGAGTAGGTGTGTCCAAACTTCTGACTGGTAGTGTTCATACACACAAATAAAATGTCCTGCCAACCTGTAACGTTATCACTCGCTACCAATGATGTATTGGCTCATGAATGTTAATGAACCAGATCATATAAGTTGCAGTAATTTAACAGTCTTGACATAACCACCAGTCTGTTTGCATGTGATTGTTAATGTTAGGTAACGTTCCCAACAAACAGCTACTTACTCAACCCCTTCACGGCCGCATGCCTCTATCCTGTGAACCGGAATTCGTTTCTGGCCCGCCAGGTGATCAACTTTGCGGTGTTGTCATCAATCCCTACGATGTAAATAGACACCCTTTTTAGATAAACCTGTGGCAAGTTAACGTTACATTTAGCAGGTTTAAAACTATTACCTATCAACCGCATACAACCCTAACGTTGGGTGGTTAAGTTAGATAGCATATAATTAATATACTGGCAAGTTCGATGTATTAGTAGCCAACTAACGTTAGGTAGCTAGCTAACATACCGGTACATACTGCTTCAATGATATGCTATACAGTTCATAGGGATAGCGTAGCTAACAAATTGTCAGCCAACATAACATGTAACGTAACTTATTTGAAAAGTCATATTTGTACTACATTGCTCAACATTTGTTATAATTAGTTAATTGTTATAATTTGTTTTTGTACTTACATTTGTATCCACTCTCGTCGGACTTCGGCTGCATATTTTCAGCTATTTTCTTCAAATCTGAAAACGTTGTGAAGCCACACCCATTTTCTGAAGAATTTTGTATTTGTATTTATTAGGGATCCCCATTAGCTGCAAGGCAGCAGCTACTCTTGCTGGGGTCCAAACATATTAAAGCACTTACATTACATTTAAACAAAATATAAAACAGTACATCATATAACATTATTACACCACTACATATCTACAATACAAAATGTTTAATACCACCAAGAAACAATATCACAATGTGTGCGTATGCATGTGTCTATAGCTTTGTGTGTGTCTTTTCACAGTCCCCGTTGTTCCATAAGGTGTATTTTTACCAGTTTTTTTAAATCTGATTCTACTGCTTGCATCAGTTATCTGATGTGGAATAGAGTTCCATGTAGTCATGGCTCTATGTAGTACTGTGCGCCTCCCATAGTCTGTTCTGGACTTGGGGACTGTGAAGAGGCCTCTGGTGGCATGTCTTGTGGGGTATGCATGGGTGTCCGAGCTGTGTGATACTATTTCAAACAGACAGCTCGGTACATTCAACTTGTCAACACCTCTTACAAAAACAAGTAGTGATGAAGTCAATCTCTCTTCCACTTTGAGCCATGAGAGATTGACATGCATATCATTAATGTTAGCTCTCCGTGTACTTTTAAGGGCCAGCCGTGCTGCCCTGTTCTGAGCCAACTGCAATTTTCCCAAGTCCCTCTTTGTGGCACTTGACCACACTACTGAACAGTAGTCTAGGTGTGACAAAACTAGGGCCTGTAGGACCTGCCTTAATTATGGACAGACTTCTTAATTATGGGAGGCGCACAGTACTACATAGAACCATGACTACATGGAACTCTATTCCACATCAGATAACTGATGCAAGCAGTAGAATCAGAGCAGCGCTTAATTATGGACAGACTTCTCCCCATCTTAGCTACTGTTTTATCAATATGTTTTGACCATGACAGTTTACAATCCAGGGTTACTCCAAGCAGTTTAGTCACCTCAACTTGCTCAATTTCCACATTATTCATTACGAGATGTAGTTGAGGTTTAGGGTTTAGTGAATGATTTGACCCAAATACAATGCTTTTAGTTTTTGAAATATTTAGGACTAACTTATTCCTTGCTACCCATTCCGAAACTAACTGCAGCTCTTTGTTAAGTGTTGCAGGTATTTCAGTTGCTGTAGTAGCTGACGTGTATAGTGTTGAGTCATCCGCATACATAGACACACTGGCTTTACTCAAAGCAAGTGGCATGTCGTTAGTAAAGATGGAAAAAAGTAAGGAGCCTAAACAGCTACCCTGGGGAATTCCTGATTCTTACTGGAGTATGTTTGAGAGGCTTCCATTAAAGAACACCCTCTGTATTCTGTTAGACAAGTAACTCTTTATCCACATTATAGCAGGGGGTGTAAAGCCATAACACATACTTTTTTCCAGCAGCAGACTATGATCGATAATGTCAAAAGATGCACTGAAGTCTAACAAGAGCCCCCACAATCATTTTATCATCAATTTCTCTCAGCCAATCATCAGTCATTTCTGTAAGTGCTGTGATTGTTGACTGTCCTTCCCTATAAGCATGCTGAAAGTCTGTTGTCAATTTGTTTACTGTGAAATAGCATTGTATCTGGTCAAACACCATTTATTCCAGAAGTTTACTAAGGGTTGGTAACAGGCTGATTGGTCGGCTATTTGAGCCAGTAAAGGGGCCTTTACTATTCTTGGGTAGCAGAATGACTTTAGCGTCCCTCCAGGCCTGGGGGCACACACTTTCTAGTAGGCTTAACTTGAAGATGTGGCAAATAGGAGTGGCAATATCGTTCTCAGTCATTTTCCATCCAGATTGTAAGACCCCGGTGGCTTGTCATTGTTGATAGACAACAATCATTTTTTCACCTCTTCCAAACTGACTTTACGGAATTCAAAAGAACAATTCTTGTCTTTCATAATTTGGTCAGATATACTTGGATGTGTAGTGTCAGCGTTTGTTGCTGGCATGTCATTCCTAAGTTAGCTTATCTTGCCAATGAAGAAGTCATTAAAGTAGTTGGCAATATCAGTAGGTTTTGTGATGAATGAGCCATCTGATTCAATGAATGAGTTTAATTGAGTTTGCGTTTTTTCCCAAAATGTAATTTAAGGTGCTCCAAAGCTTTTTACTATCATTCTTTATATCATTTATTTTTGTTTCATAGTACAGTTTATTTAGTTTAGTTTAGTACGCTTGCCAATCAGTTGGGCTCCCAGACTTATTTGCCATACCTTTTGTCTCATCCCTCTCAACCATACAATTTTTCAATTCCTCATCAATCCAAGGGGATTTAACTGTTTTTACAGTCGTTTTCTTAATGGGTGAGTGCTTATTAGTAACTGGAATAAGCAATTTCATAAAATGTGTCAAGTGCAGCGTCTGGTTGCTCCTCATTACACACCAAAGACCAGCAAATATTCTTTACATCAACATATTAATTACTACAGAACTTATTGTATGACCTTTTATACACTATATTAGGCCCAGCCTTTGGAACCTTGGTTTTCCTAGATATGGCTACTATATAGTGATCACTACATCCGATGGATTTGGATACTGCTTTAAAGCAAATTTCTGCAGCATTAGTAAAGATGTGATCAATACATGTAGATGATTTAATTCCTGTGCTGTTTGTATATACCCTGGTAGGTTGACTGACGGCCTGAACCAGGTTGCATGCACTGGTTACAGTTTGACGTTTTTTCTTGAGTGGGCAGCTTGATGAGAGCCAGTCAATATTTAAATCACCCAGAAAATATACTATCTGTTGATATCACATACATTACCAAGCATTTCACACATATTATCTAGATACTGACTGTTAGCACTTGGTGGTCTATAGCAGCTTCCCACCATAATGGGCTTCAGGTGAGGCAGATTAACCTGTAGCCATATTACTTCAACAGTATTTAACATGAACTCATCTCTAAGCTTTACAGGAATGTGGTTCTGAATATAGACCACAACACCTCCCCCTTTGGCATTTCTGTCTTTTCGGTAGATGTTATAACTATGTATTGCTACCACTGTATCATCAAATATATTATCTAAGTGGGTTTCAGAGATAGTCAGAATATGAATGTCATCTGTTACAAGCAAGTTATTGACTTTATGGACCTTGTTTCTCAGGCCGCATATGTTTATATGGGCTATTTTTAGCACTTTTCTGGGTTGCTTGATTGTTTTTAATGCTTTACTGGGAAGCTTATCAGAAGTAGACTTGCTCATGTTATTTATATTGGAGCTGATAGTGAGGACGGCAGGTAGCTTAGTGGGTAAGAGCGTTGTGCCAGTAACCGAAAGGTCGCTGGTTCTAATCCCCGAGCCGACTAGGTGAAAAATCTGTCGTTGTGCCCTTAAGCAAGGCACTTAACCCTAATTGCTCCTATAAGTCGCTCTGGATAAGAGCGTCTGCTAAATGACTAAAATGTAAATGTATAGTGCAGGGTGAACTGCAGACAATGGTCTTCCTACTAGGGCACACCGCCTCAGTGCTAACAGTGTAACTCTGGTTCATAGGCTCATGATTACTGCATACAATAGCTGTAGTATCAACAGAGGTATTCAGGACAATTAGGGGGAAATAAATTAAGTTACTTACATTGTGTCTGCCAACGCCCCTAGGATAATGTACATTTGATGCAGCATTATGACAACTCATTGTCACAATGGCAGGGATTAACTGAGCTGGTCATTGATAAGTCATTGTTTCAATGCAGCCTTGAAATGCATGGACAGAGTACAGGAGCCAAGATTATTTGGATGGACTACATCATTCCTGTAGAGTATCTTCTGTTTCCAGAAGGTGTCAAAGTTATCTATAAAAGTGATTCCAACAGAGCTACAGTAATCTTTTAGACAGATGTGTAATGCCAGTAGCCTGCTGAATCTTTCACACCCGCGGCCCAACGATGGTACTGGACCTTAAATTAATGGCTGTTTTTTGGAGTCTTTTAATGCTAAAATCAGTTCTTTAAAATCCATTTTCAGATGTTCCGAGCTAGCCCTCCTGATGTCGTTTGACTTCACATTGACTATGACAGCGGCCGCTCCCGGTATCTGTAGTAGAACAGTCGGAAGCAGCCTTGTGATGTCCTGTACTCGTGCTCCTGGGTAGCACAGGGTTTTTGCACTGGGAACCGAGAAGTTTCTCAACATAAAGCTGCCGATGATGACAGCTGGTGATGTTGAATGGGCCGGTCTCTCAGGCAGCCTCACGGTCTGATGAGGGTGGGAGCTCTGAGGATCTGAACCCGAGGTAGAAGCCCCCGGAGAGAGAATTGCATTATGGGCCCTAAAAGCACGGAAATAGTGTCCCCTGCGTGTATACTTCGTATTTTGGAGAATAGTATGACATCCAGGAACTTTTGGCATACTAAATATATCCATACTATGACCGATAAGCATACTACATACTCAATTTATGTCACAAATAGTATGGTTAGTGCAGTTAGTATGAGTATTCTAACACAGCTACAGTATCTTCCGTGTGATTCCCAACCATTGCACTTTGCTAAGTAGCTTACATGTACACATACTACACTATTGTATTAGGCTACCTATTGATGCTACGTTCTCCACCCAATAAAAAGCGAATAAAAGCATTTTGAAAGAATATGGGAAAAGGGACATTTTAGCTCAACGGTGGTCCTAGAAGTTCTTCAATGTCAAGAAACGGGTAATCTCAGAACCCAGAACCAATTCAATGTTTCATCTGTCACAAGAGACTAAAAAAATTACATTGAAATGTATATGCATATTTGCTTTTATTCCTCCAACATGTGCCATTTTGTTTAATGGTTTGACTATGCCACCTCTTGTTATACAGTTTCTAAACACACGGACCAGAAAGGCTGTAACGACCAACCAGAACACGAAAACATAATGAGACGGTCGCTAACGAGGCATTTTCCTCTTAACCTTAACAACCACTTCGTACAGGTATTGTCAGCACAAATATTTATATCAAACAACACCTAAGTGAGGCCATGGAAGGTTAGAGCTAAGGGTAGAGTAGCAGAGTACATCTGGTTTTAGGGCCTTGAGGTTTTTTTTACGTGCCTCGCCCATGTGCCCTCTACATGGGTCCACTTACCCCTACACAGTGGAGACTTCTCCCACTGATTTAGTGCCCACATTGGCTAAGCATGGCTCTGTCTAGCTCATAAATGAGAGAACACTTTCAGTATAATTCAGGCAAATCAATGGAGTCTCCCCTAGACACAAATCCAATGATGCTGTTCTTGGACTGTCAGATGTCTGGAGGCTGACAGGTTCAAGATTTAAAACCAATGTCACTCCAGCTTTACATGAAAGTTCAAAAGATGTTAATGACCAATACTTTTTTTCATATTTAAGTAACTTAATATATTTACAGACAGGCGATACAGTACAGCCTAGTAATTAGAAGTTTACACCACTGTCACCATGGTAATGATGTGAGTTGTTTAGGAGTTAATGAATTGATAATGACTCTGTAATCTGCAATATCAAGCATCACGTTTGGAAGTGTTGAATAAATGATTGATTCAATCTATCATCAATGCAAGAATCGTCATTTGTGGTGTTTGTGCTTTGTGCGTGATCTCTGTCATCTCCAGTCAGGTTTCAAGACTGGTCATTCAACTGACACTGCTCTTCTCTGTGTCACGGAGGCTCTCCGCACTGCTAAAGCTAACTCTCTCTCCTCTGCTCTTATCCTTCTAGACCTATCTGCTGCCTTTGATACTGTGAACCATCAGATCCTCCTCTCCACCCTCTCCGAGTTGGGCATCTCCGGCGCGGCACACTCTTGGATTGCGTCCTACCTGACAGGTCGCTCCTACCAGGTGGCGTGGCGAGAATCTGTCTCCGCACCACGTGCTCTCACCACTGGTGTCCCCCAGGGCTCAGTTCTAGGCCCTCTCCTATTCTCTCTATACACCAAGTCACTTGGCTCGGTCACATCCTCACATGGTCTCTCCTATCATTGCTACGCAGACGACACACAATTAATGTTCTCCTTTCCCCCTTCTGATAACCAGGTGGCAAAGAACCTTGGCGTGACCCTGGACAATACCCTGTCGTTCTCCGCTAACATCAAAGCGGTGACCCGATCCTGCAGGTTCATGTACTACAACATTCGCAGAGTACAACCCTACCTTACACAGAATGCGGCACAGGTCCTAATCCAGGCACTTGTCATCTACCGTCTGGATTACTGCAACTCGCTGTTGGCTGGGCTCCCTGCCTGTGCCATTAAACCCCTACAACTTATCCAGAACGCTTCAGCCCATCTGGTGTTCAACCTTCCCATGTTCTCTCATGTCACCCCGCTCCTCCGCACACTCCACTGGCTTCCAGTTGAGGCTCGCATCTACTACAAGACCATGGTGCTTGCCTACGGAGCTGTGAGGGGAACGGCACCTCCTTACCTTTAGGCTCTGATCAGACCCTACACCCAAACGAGGGCACTACATTCATCCACTTCTGGCCTGCTAGCCCCCCTACCTCTACGGAAGCACAGTTCCCGCTCAGCCCAGTCAAAGCTATTCGCTGCTCTGGCACCCCAATGGTGGAACAAGCTCCCCCACGACGCCAGGACAGCGGAGTCACTGACCACCTTCCGGAGACACTTGAACCCCTACCTCTTTAAGGAATACCTGGAATAGTATAAAAGTAATCCTTCTACCCCCCACCATAAAAAAAAGTGGTTGTCCCACTGGCTATCATAAGTTGAATGCACCAATTTGTAAGTCACTCTGGATAAGAGCGTCTGCTAAATGATGTAAATGTAAAATCTCAAAAGCCCACTGCTAATTAGCTTTGTCTGCAGTCTCCACATATAAAGCCGATTAGTCCTCATTAATGCCACAACAAGGCCTTGCCCGACAACACCACGTCGACTTAGCCATCAGCTTCCGAACCGGAAGTTGTGGCTGTCTTACGGTTGGAGCACTCAGGCCTAGTAAGTCGTCTTCACCAGAAATAGCGTAGCGTGTCCATGGCCTAATTGCGAAAGTGCACATCAAGAGTGCTGACATTGAGGGAGGAGATATATTCCGGTACCTTCTCAGGGATTATCTTTGAAGGTTAATTGCTTACAGAGCCTTAGGGTCTTGGCGGAACATGAGAATGTCTTAACTTTATTCATTAATTTTCTCCTGCCTCGGCTCGCCATAACGGTTATTAAATTAGAGGAGTCACAAGGTGCCATGATGTCAAATGAGACTAGCACACAAGATGACAGAAAGTCGGTCCTCCTCATCCATATTTTAAACAAGGCATTGTAATGGATGGAAACTAGGACATTCCTCTACGACAAACACCACCAGAGTTGAAAATGCTTTACAATACAACTGAAGAGTAGAGTGCATCGTGCCTCCTGAGTGACGCAGCGGTCTAAGGCACTGCATCACAGTGCTAGAGGCGTCACTACAGATCCGGGTTCGATCCCGAGCTGTGTCGCAGCCAACCGCAACAAGAAGACCCATGAGGCGGCACACAATTGGCCCAGCGTAGTCCGGCTTCGGGGAGGGTTTGGCCAGCTGGGATGTCCTTGTCCCATTGCGCTCTAGCGACTCCTTGTGGCAGCCGGGCGCATGCACGCTGACATCGGTCGCCAGCTGTACGGTTTTTCCTCCGACACATTGGTGCTGCTAGCTTCCGAGTTAAGCGAGCAGTGTGTCAAGAAGCAGTGAAGCTTGGCGGTCGTGTTTCGGAGGACACATGGCTCTCGACCTTCGCCTGTCCTGAGTCCGTACGGGAGTTGCAGTGATGGGACAAGACTGTAACTACCAATTGGGAAGAAAAAGTGGTAAAAAGTACCAAAACTATATATACAGTTGAAGTCGGAAGTTTACATACACCTTAGCCAAATACATTTAAACTCAGTTTTTCACAATTCCTGACATTTAATCCTAGTAAAAATGCCGTCTTAGGTCAGTTAGGATCACCACTTTATTTTAAGAATGTGAAATGTCAGAATGATAGTAGAGAGAATTTTATTTCAGCTTTTATTTCTTTCATCACATTCCCAGTGGGTCAGAAGTTTACATACACTCAATTAGTATTTGGTAGCATTGCCTTTAAATTGTTTAACTTGGTTCAAACGTTTCGTGTAGCCTTCCACAAGCTTCCCACAATAAGTTGGGTGAATTTTTGCCCATTCCTCCTGACAGAGCTGGTGTAACTGAGTCAGGTTTGTAGGCCTCCTTGCTCGCACACACTTTTTCAGTTCTGCCCACACATTTTCTATAGGATTGAGGTCAGGGCTTTGTGATGGCCACTCCAATACCTTGACTTTGTTGTCCTTAAGCCATTTTGCCACAACTTTGGAAGTATGCTTGGGGTCATTGTCCATTTGGAAGAACCATTTGCGACCAAGCTTTAACTTCCTGACTGATGTCTTGAGATATTGCTTCAATATATCCACATAATTTTCTTCCTCATGATGCCATCTATTTTGTAAAGAGCACCAGTTCCTCCTGCAGCAAAGTACCCCCACAGCATGATGCTGCCACCCCATGCTTCACGGTTGGGATGGTGTTCTTCGGCTTGCAAGCGTCCCCCTTTTTCCTCCAAACATAACGATGGTCATTATGGCCAAACAGTTCTATTTTGGTTTCATCAGACCAGAGGACATTTCTCCAAAAAGTACGATCTTTGTCCCCATGTTGCAGTTGCAAACCGTAGGCTGGCTTTTTTATGGTGGTTTTGGAGCAGTGGCTTCTTCCTTGCTCAGCGGCCTTTCAGGTTATGTCGATATACAGTCATATGAAAAAGTTTGGGCACCCCTCTGATCACAGTGGCATGCCATTTTTTCTAATAAAGCTGAGTACTGGGGTATTGTCCAGACAAATATTTTTAGTGTAGCAATATTACGTCAGATGTGAAAAATAGGCTATGCAAAAATGTGGGCACCCTTGTCATTCTGTTGATTTGAATACCTGTAACTACTTAGCACTGATTAGTTGGAACACACAATTGGTTTGGTAAGCTCATTAAGCCTTGAACTTCATAGACAAGTGCATCCAATCATGAGAAAAGGTATTTAAGGTGGCCAATTGCAAGTTGTTGTTCTCTTTGACTCTCCTCTGAAGAGTGGCAACATGGGGGCCTCAAAACAACTCTCAAATGACCTGAAAACAAAGATTGTTCAACATTATGGTTTAGGGGAAGGCTACAAAAAGCTATCGCAGAGATGTAAGCTGTCAGTGTCCACTGTGAGGAACATAGTGAGGAAATGGAAGACCACAGGCACAGTTCTTGTTAAGGCCAGAAGTGGCAGGCCAAGTAAAATATCGGAGGCGAAGGCGAAGGATGGTGAGAACGGTCAAAAACAGCCCACAGACCACCTCCAAAGACCTACAACATCATCTTGCTGCAGATGGTGTCACTGTGCATCGTTCAACAATTCAGCGCATTTTGCATAAGGAGAAGCTGTACGAGAGAGTGATGCGGAAGAAGTCTTTTCTGCACACACGCCACAAACAGAGTCGCTTGAGGTATGCAAACGCACATTTGGACAAGCCAGCTTCATTTTGGAATAAGGTGCTGTGGACTGATGAAACAAAGATTGAGTTATCTGGTCATAACAAGGGCCGTTATGCATGGCGGCAAAAGAACACAGCGTTCCAAGAAAAATACTTGCTACCCACAGTAACATTTGGTGGGGGTTCCATCATGCTGTGGGGCTGTGTGGCCAGTGCCAGTACTGGGAATCTTGTTAAAGTTGAGGGTCACATGGATTCCACTCAATATCAGCAGATTCTTGGGAATAATGTTGAAGAATCAGTCACAAACTTGAAGTTACGCCGGGGCTGGATATTTCAACAAGAAAACGACCCAAAACACTGCTCAAAATCTACCCGGGCATTTATGCAGAGAAACAAGTACAATATTCTGGAATGGCCATCCCAGTCCCCAGACCTGAATATCATTGAGAATCTGTGGGATGATTTGAAGCGGGCTGTCCATGCTTGGCAACCATCAAACCTAACTGAACTGGAGATGTTTAGTGAGGAGGAATGGTCCAAAATACCTTCATCCAGACACTCATTAGAGACTATAGGAAGCATCTAGAGGCTGTTATTTTAGCAAAAGGAGGCTCTATTAAATATTGATGTGATTTTTCTGTTGGGGTGCCCAAATTTATGCACCTGTCTAATTTCGTTTTGATGCATATTGCACATTTTCTGTTAATCCAATAAACCTAATTTCACTACTGCAATATTACTGTGTCCATCAGTTATTTGATAGATCAAAATGAAATTGCTGATCCAAACACCCAATTATTTATAAATGGAAATCATGGAAATTGTCAGGGGTGCCCAAACTTTTTCATACAACTGTAGGACTCATTTTACTGTGGATATAGATACTTTTGTACCTGTTTCCTCCAGCATCTTCACAAGGTCCTTTGCTGTTGTTCTGGGATTGATTTGCACTTTTCGCAACAAAGTACATTCATCTCTAGGAGACAGAAGGCATCTCCTTCCTGAGCGGTATGACGGCTGCATGGTCCCATGGTGTTTATAATTGTGTACTATTGTTTTGTACCGATGAACGTGGTACCTTCAGCCGTTTGGAAATTGCTCCCAAGGATGAACCAGACTTGTGGAGGTCTACAATTATTTCAGTCTTGGCTGATTTCTTTTGATTTTCCCATGATTTCAAGCAAAGAGGCACTGAGTTTGAAGGTAGGCCTTGAAAAGGATCCACAGGCATGGACGGCTTGTTCAATAGGGCGATATGGGCGACGCACTGCCAAACGGGAAAAGGAAGGGATTTTTTTTCTAATCAATTATATCACGGCAACGGCAGTTATCAGTGTTCACGTCTGATCTGCCAGCCACTAAATGTCAAATCAGGCTAAAGTCGTGCTTCAAATGGCCCCGCCCGTTTTTTGGGCGATTTCAGTCAGGTTGAAAATCGCCCAGAAGTCTCTCATAGCCTGTCATGTAAAATCTATTTTTTTCACATTTCAAAGCTTTCAATACATTCTCTATGGGTGTCTGTGTGCATGCACTTACGCGCTTTCGTCATACGTGACGTAACGTTGAACGTAACTAAGACAATGGCGGCTACCAGCGTCTATGTTGCGACCTGCTGTGTGGCGTTATTTTATGTTTTTAATTTGTAGACTTAGTTTACAAACATTCTGCAAACATTCTGCTTTGGACTGATCTTCGGTTTTGGACTGATCTTGTTGATCGTGTACATACCCGCTACGAACGGACTAAATAATGAAAACGCTGCTGGCAGCAAAATCCCAATACAGCTGGGAGACTTGACTGGATGACAGAGTCCCGGACAGAGAGGTGGAGCCGGCCACCTTCACCCTGGTCAGAGCGGACCGCGATCCTGGTAAGAGAGCGACTCTGTACCCCGACATTGAACTGCTTTCTGTGTCATTGAACCTTACTATTGTTGATAAAACAAGTTTACTGGAGAACGGAGAAAAAGTAGAGACTTTTGGACAAGGTGGATAATTGTATAATATAAGGCAGTTTATTCAGAGGTAAAGATATCTGGAATCGCGTGCACGGACCCGTTCGTCAAACTCGTAGGGAGTTTATCAGAAGAGCCCCTAAACATTGTGTGCTGACATTTTATACAATAAAATTAAGTAGGTTGAATCTAGTAGTTCTGATCTTCTGATTGGTCCTGATGAGTTGGGCGATGTCACCTCCAGGCTAGTGTCACTGTTGCATTGGCTCTGAGTCGGGTTCTCTGTCTTCAGATGTTCAGCCTAAGAGAAGAGGATTTGTGTGTGTGTGTGTGTGTTTGTTATCAGTGTGTGTGTGTGTGTGTATGTGTGTGTGTGTGTTTGTTATCAGTGATGATGTGTGTGTGTGTGTGTGTGTGTGTTTATCAGTGATGATGTGTGTGTGTGTGTGTGTGTGTGTGTGTGTGTGTGTGTGTGTGTGTGTGGGTGTGTGTGTGTGTGTCCTCAGGGCAAGAACTCGTGAGTTGGAAGAACTGAGAGACCTATGGCGTGGGTGTTATCCTTAGCCACCTGCTGACAAGGCTGACAAGATAGGACTCTTGTTCATTGTATTGAATACAAAGGCCCAACACAAAATGGGTCATGCACAAGATTTTAGTCAGACCAAGCTATAACATTATATATTTACTACGACAGTACATTCAACCAAAAGCTAATATAACAAAGGCATCAGAGATTATTTATAATCTGTCACAGAAACTGGAATCCATCTCCCCAGATCAGTCAATAAATGCTTCTGGTATTGACTTATATGCTGCCCCTGTCTTCATGTTGTTGCTGGACATATCTTTTTTTAAATGTGTGTAGGTCACCTAAATCATCAGAAAAATTGCCCCTCCTGAGAATTTTTTCAGGAGCCGCCACTGTCCACAGGTACACCTCCAATTGACTCAAATGATGTCAATTAGCCTATCAGAAGCTTCTAAAGCCATGACATCATTTTAGTGTATGTAAACTTCTGACCCACTGGAATTGGGATACAGTGAATTATAAGTGAAATAATCTGACTGTAAACAATTGTTGGAAAAATTACTTGTGTCATGCACAACGTAGATGTACTAACCGACTTGCCAAAACGATAGTTTGTTAACAAGAAATGTGTGGAGTGGTTGAAAACAAGTTTTAATGACTCCATCCTAAGTGTATGTAAACTTCCGACTTCAACTGTATGAAAAACAAAAAAAACGAGTAGAGTGCATCACAGAGCAGATTTTTTAGCCTAAAATGCAAAAATGCCCTATGGAAATGCAATAACTTTGATAGAATATCGTGTGTGAGAGAGACTCAATTCTCAACTGCTCTGACAGGTAGACAGCTTAGACTGGACAAAACCAGCACCAACTTGCCCATTATCAGCTGAAGTCAGGACAGAATGTGACAGGACAAGGCTTGATTTCACCCAGGGGGATGCAGAGTGGCGCGTTCCTGGCACTTCGTCTCAGACAGATGTAGTCGGACAGCATAACTATATCTTTCATCTTTAATACTCGCATGCATGATCACATCAGCACCGTCTCTGGGTCTATGGTCCCAGTAGCAGTGGAAGAGGGGGTAGCTGAGGCAGGATGCCAGGCTTCTGTGAGGGGGGCGAGTGCCCCTTCGCCTCACATTAGTATCAACGGAAGGGCACTGGCAAAGAGCTGAGCAGAGTTAAGGCACCAAGGGGCAAGGGTGGCAAGAGAGGGGAGGAGCGGTGAGGCGTAAAATTGTTTTGAAAAGCCAGTCCTACCACTAAACATCAGTTGAAAAGTGATTTTAAGAAAGCTACACTCTTAGAAAAAAAGGTTCCAAAAGGATTATTTGGCTGTCCTCATAGAATAACCCTTAATGATTCCAGGTAGAACCCTTTTTGGTTCCATGTAGAACTCTTTTGGGTTCCATGTAGAACCTTCTGTGGAAAGGGTTTTACATCAAACCCAAAATAGTTCTACCTGGAACCAAAAGGGTTCTACCTGGAACCAAAAGGGTTCTACCTGGAACCAAAAAGGGATGTTCAAACGTTCTCCTATGGAGAGAGCTGAAGGACCGTTTTAGGTTCTAAACTCAGCAAAAAAAGAAACTTCCCTTTTTCAGGACCCTGTCTTTCCAAGATAATTCGCCAAAATCCAAATAACTTCACAGATCTTCATTGTAAAGGGTTTAAACACTGTTTCCATGCTTGTTCAATTAACCATAAACAAGTAATGAACATGCACCTGTGGAACGGTTGATAAGACACTAACAGATTACAGACGGTAGGCAATTAAGGTCACAGTTATGAAAACTTAGGACGCTAAAGAGGCCTTTCTACTGACTCTGAAAAACACCAAAAGAAAGATGCCCAGGGTCCCTGCTCATCTGCGTGAATGTGCCTTAGGCATGCAGCAAGGCGGAATGAGGACTGCAGATGTGGCCAGGGCAATAAATTGCAATGTCCGTACTGTGAGACGCCTAAGACAGCGCTACAGGGAGACAGGACAGACAGCTGATCGCAGTGGCAGACCACGTGTAACAACACCTGCACAGGATCGGTACATCCGAACATCACACCTGCGGGACAGGTACAGGATGGCAACAACAACTGCCCGAGTTACACCAGGAACGCACAATCCCTCCATCAGTGCTTAGACTGTCCGCAATAGGCTGAGAGAGGCTGGACTAAGGACTTGTAGGCCTGTTGTAAGGCAGGTCCTCACCAGACATCACCGGCAACAACGTCGCCTATGGGCACAAACCCACCATCGCTGGATCAGACAGGACTGGCATAAAGTGCTCTTCACTGACGAGTCGCGGTTTTGTCTTACCAGGGGTGATGGTCGGATTCGCGTTTATCGTCGAAGGAGTGAGCGTTACACCGAGGCCTGTACTCTGGAGCGGGATCGATTTGGAGGTGGAGGGTCCTTCATTGTCTGGGGCGGTGTGTCACAGCATCATCGGACTGAGCTTGTTGTCATTGCAGGCAATCTCAACGCTGTGCGTTATAGGGAAGACATCCTCCTCCCTCATGTGGTACCCTTCTTGCAGGCTCATCCTGACATGACCCTCCAGCATGACAATGCCACCAGCCATACTGCTTGTTATGTGCGTGATTTCCTGCAAGACAGGAATGTCAGTGTTCTGCCATGGCCAGCGAAAAGCCCGGATCTCAATCCCATTGAGCACGTCTGGGACCTGTTGGATCGGAGAGTGAGGGCTAGGGCCAATCCCCCCATAAATATCAGGGAACTTGCAGGTGCCTTGGTGGAAGAGTGGGGTAACATCTCACAGCAAGAACTGGCAAATCTGGTGCAGTCCATGAGGAGGAGATGCACTGCAGTACTTAATGCAGCTGGTGGCCACACCAGATACTGACTGTTACTTTTGATTTTGACCCCCCATTTGTTCAGGGATACATTATTCCATTTCTTTTAGTCACATGTCTGTGGAACTTGTTCAGTTTATGTCTCAGTTGTTGAATCTTGTTATGTTCATACAAATATTTACACGTTAAGTTTGCTTAAAATAAACGCAGTTGACAGTGAGAGGACGTTAATTTTTTTGCTGAGTTTAGATGGCACCTTTTGTTCTAAGAGTGTACACAATAACAAAAAAGTACTTTAAAATGGGGGTAAAAATAACCTTGGGCAATAGAGTCCTTCATATTGAGCGAAACCTGCCTTCACCCAATGACATAGATAAGGAATCACAAATCCTGGCCAATGAGATCAAAGCACAGATAAAGTCCCTGGGCATTTCAAGCTATCTCCTCCTCTTTAGCAAAACTCTTTCCATGAAGAGAGGAAAACTGAAGTTAACGGAGGCGAACAAGGCGCATGTGAGGCTGAGAAGAAGGAACAACAGTGACAGTTAAGCCTGCAGCCCTGGACGTCGTAGTGTAAAGCCTGTCTGGCCTCTGGGCATAACTATCACAGTGTAGGAGATGCAGGCACAGCTTATGTAAACCTAACCCTTGTTTGTTTGATTATGTAAACAGGCATGGGAGATGTCATGCGGGGGCTGTCAGAGGGCCAACACTTAGGGGTGGTCACAGAGCTTCGTCACAGAGATAATACACACTGACAAAGCACCTGACCACAGCGTAATGTGTGCCAAAATTGGTGTCAGGGGCAGGACTGAAGGAAAACGTCAATACATTTGTCATCATAAGCTAGAAACTTTTGTTAGTGCAAATATTTGCACATTTAAATAGGATAATATTTCAGTTTCCACTGTGATTATACTGTATATGTATATTTTGAGTGTCCTTGAAGGGCATCTTCTTACATTCTGAGTACTGTTTATCTTATAGAAATTTGATATTATCATGATTAAATTCCCCTGTCAAAGCAATTGGATATCATGATGATATTCACAAAGCAAACCAACTACAACGCAACATCAATTTCTAAAACCAAACCTGACCAACATACAGTAGCCATGTGATGGTAGTGAGACTAAGTTCAGGTGCTCCATCTTTCAGGGAAGAGAGACAGAAGGGTTGTGCCACTTCCTGGAGTTGCAAATTATCCGGAATGATCCACCTTTCTGAGGTCACCGTCCTGGAAGTGGAGGTGCCCACTCTGTCCGGCGGCACAGGAAGGCCGGGATGCTGGGAAAGGGGAGGGGGCTCCAGCGAGCGTGGCTCCTCAAATCTCCGACACCATTAATCACACTTTGCAGTGGCCAGGCGAACGGTGTACCAGCGCTGAGAATGTTTCATACTTAATGCTGCGTTTAAGAGAATGATTTATGCCATCTGTTAGTGGATGACACGGCGCAGAAGTCCACCTCTCCGCTTCACACTGAGACTCCTTGTCAGCCAGGATTAAGGGGGAGATTCATAACTTAATCTGGGGAGCAGCAGGTCACCTCCAAAATTAGGGTGGCTTTGGACCATGAACAAAGGGTGTGGGGTGGATGTGGTGGCATAAACCCATGCATTCTCTGTGAGGAGTTGGATGTGCGACAGGCAGCCACCGCAGGCTCTGCTGCCACCTCTGTATCGAAACGGAGAAACTCAACAACTACTGTATATGGCTGCTGGAACTATTGTGGGGACCATACTACATGCTGTTTGTGACAGACTCTCCATCTTCTGATCCAAAGTCCTGATTGTAAACAACCAATATTGTTCCACTCCACACATTTCCATATTCAAACACTGTGTCAAAGCCCCAAACCAAACAATTTGTTACCCGCCTGAGTTTGCATGGTTAAAAATGCACTGCATGGAAATCTGCATGAAATCCTCCCAGCTTGTCAGCGTGTGACGTTATTACTGGCTGCTCCTGCTCTGCCTCCGCAGGAAGCTGCTGTCACAATCTAAGGTGAACACAAGGACATTCTGTTTGTCCACTGATTTGAATCTTTCCATTCCAGCAGGTTATGTTGTTTGTTATTTCCCTTTGTTCACAAGACAGCCTTTGCACCACTGATGGCCTTCAAAACGCAGTCTGTTTATTTTCATAGTTGTAGTTATAGAGAATTCCCTACATAATTATGTCACCAGTGTTAGTCACTGAATGTCAGTCAATGCATATCAACCGATATGCGACCCATATCAACCAGAAAATCAATGTTACAGTTTTCCACCCGAAAACTTCATGTACCCAAATTAAGCTATACTAAAACTATTAGTTACCACAGTAAGACCACCAGGGGGAACTCATAATCATATTTAGCAGAAAAGAGAACATGGCCTTAGGGAGGTACTATTCTCAGACTAACCCCTGGCCTCTACATTTACATTTACATTTTAGTCATTTAGCAGACGCTCTTATCCAGAGCGACTTACAGTTAGTGAGTACATCTTTTTTTTACCCAAAAAAATTCATACTCTAGTCTTTAAGGAGGGGAAAGGGGGATGTTTGTCAGTTTTGGAACGAGCCTTAGCTTGCCCAAGAGCAAACACTACGGAAGTAGTGGTGGTGGTGAGAGGTAAGTGAGAAGGAGGGGGGAGGTCTTTTTCTTTGAGATTGCAAGTCTAGACTTTGGAGTACTTGCGTCCTTGTCAGCATCCCTGTACAAAGGAAGCATCCCGGTACAATTTCTCAATTCCACGGATGCTGAGAAACTACTATGACTACAGGTCCTTTACAGTTTGAAAATGGCTTTGTGAAATGTAGGCATTGAAATATTGTTTTTATCAAACTTAGACTCAGCAATATGACGTTGCCACAAGCAGCACTACAGATGTTGCAGGTGAGCACGATGACAGACGATGCCCTCACAGATTATCACAAAGGGTGATTCAGGTGTTCTTTATTCAAGCTATTCAATTACTATTGGAATGAATCCCAAAGTTGAAAATGCAACAATAAAAATCTCTGTGTCCTTTTCTCTTTTACTGATGCTTTATCATTGAAAAAGATCACTAATTTCATCAGTCTATCATGATATTAATTGATATTCTTCTCAAGACCCTAATACCAAGCACTGCTTATCACTGTTGTTACATTAAAGGTTAAATTAAAAGTGTGAATTTGAAGATTCGGACCATGAAAGGGCGATTATAAACCTGTGGTAGGTTGTAAAGACATTTATTGAGAATTCAATAAAAAAATTTACCTCTACTTCATGTTACACTCATTTTACATAAAACCAATTCCTGTTACACCAAAATGAAAAATGGAGAAGGAGTTTTTCAATGGAGAAGAACGTATTTGTGCCAAATACTCTTCAACACCTGGAGGCATTAATTAGCACAGCTGAGACACAGTCTGATTAAAATGACACACTATTAATCCACTTTGTAACGCTGTTTGTTAGGCTACATCCAGCCTAATGAACAAGAAACAGACACATTACAGGTTCTAAAGGAGATAAATATGCTATCTGTGATTACCGGTGCTTTCAAGCCGTTTCACAAATTGTGGTATGTGTAGAAAATAACAATAAAGCAAGAAATTATATCTTGGTGATAGACAAGGTAAGGTGAGAAGAGAGTAGAATGGATTAGTAAGGTGGCTCTGCGAAATGTGACATGTTGCAACAGGTACTCTCCTGTTCAGAAAAACCTTTCAGCGCTATGGATGGTGGTGGTGGTGGCACAAAACAACCGTACTGAGAGGATCACAAAAATACACACACACCAAAGAGGTGATGCTTTCAAAAGTTCACAATACTACATGTACATGCCCGTGGCAGTTTCAGCATGCTATAAATACCAGCCTTCAGCAATCTCTGGATCCACACTGTGAGGCAGAGAGAGAGAGTGAAATGAACAACGACAGGATCCTGGAAATGGTATTCTCACAAATTGTCACGTCTCCTCCCGTTGCTCCCCTCCGGCGCTCTGATTCGCCGGTCTACTGAGCCACCGGTCTGAGCGCACCATCTCGGCAACACTGGAATGGAAACACAACGCACCCTAATCACCTCCAGCGCACCTTCATCTCATCATCTCATCACCACCCCTATTTAGCCCTGGACTGTTCTGTATATGTTGTGTGTGATTGTTTTTGCTTCCTGTCATGTACTCTCTCTTTGTTAATTCTCTTTGTCATTGTTTGAGTAAACCTTGACCCTGTTAATTCCTGCGTCTGCGTCCTGCCTCTTCGTATCCTCAGTACTCGTCACAGAATCACACACCAAACGAAAATGGAAGCAGCAGGAGTTTCCCAGTGCCTCGACCAGCACCAGCAGCAGCTTGCCCAGTTGAACGTCGCCATGCAGGAAGTACTCCAAACTCTGCATAATCTACCCAGCGCTCCGGTTCTGTCCCCGGGCTATCACCAACTTCTGCGGGAACTCTCGCCCTAACGGAGCGCTTTGACGGTAAAACTACTAAATGTAGAGGCTTCCTCCTACAAATGTCACTTTATCTGGCGCGTCAGCCTGGGGCATATCCATCTGACCAAGCCAGGATAGCGCTGGTGATTTAGCTTCTTAAGGAGAAGGCGCTGGAATGGGCAACGGCAGTCTGGGAAGGAGATGAGGCAGTGGCACTACCCTACCCCACCTTCCTCGCTCGGTTCAGGGCATTTGATCATCCCACGGAGGGAAAGGACGGGGGTGAGCGTCTCCTCCATCTACAACAGGGAGAGGGGCCCACGTCAGAGTACGCTCTGAGCTTTCGCACGGTGGCGGCATCTTCCGGCTGGAATGAGCGTGCTCTGCGCACGGCCTTCAGGAGAGGCTTACGGGAGGACATCAAGACGGAACTCGCATGTCGGGACGACGAGATGGACCTTGATACCCTCATTGCCACATCCATCCGTCTTGACGAAATGTTGCGAGAAAAACTGCATTCCCAACACCTCCCGGAGCTTCGACGCTCACCCCATCTAAGCTATGGAGGTCGCCCTGATTCCGAGTCCTCACCCATGGAGGTGGGCAGCACCCCCTACACCACCGCGGCACACAGATCTCCTGGCGGCTCCCTATGTAGGGGGTATGACTCCCCTCGTCGCTCCGTGAGTGTGACGTCATCTCCTATCACAAAACCATTGTTTTTAGTTCCCATAACGGTTACTGGTTATTCCTTATCTTCCATTTCTACTGCAATGATAGATTACGGATCAGCTGGGAACCTTATAGATAGGGAGCTGGTTTCTGAATGGGGATTGCCCACCGTGCCACTGCCATCTCCACTACACGTCACCTCATTGGACAATCAACCCCTTGGATCAGGCACCATTACACACGTCACTCTCCCCATCACCATCACCATTCCCACACTACCGGAGCACCACGAGGAGCTGTCATTCCACATCGTCACGTCACCCCTTCACCGGATCGTTTTGGGATTGCCCTGGCTCAGACTACACAACCCCACCATCAATTGGATCACCAAGAGGATCACAGCCTGGTCTACCTCATTCCGGAAGACCTGCCTGCCGGTGGTTTGTTGTTCCACGTCAGTGGAGAGTCCGGAGTCCGCCCTCCATCCCAACATTCCACGTGAGTACGCAGATCTCTCCGATGTCTTCTCTTCAGTAAAGGCTACGTGTCTCCCTCCTCACAGGCCCTGGGACTGCGCCATTGACCTGCTGGAGGGACAACACCCCCCGAAGAGTCGCATTTACCCCCTTTCCATGGCGGAGACTGAGGCCATGGAGAAGTATGTGGCGGAGACCCTGACACAGGGGTTCATCAGACGCTCTACCTCTCCTGCCTCCGCCAGCTTCTTCTTCGTGGCCAAAAAAGACGGAGGACTGAGACCATGCATTGACTACAGGGGGCTGAACGCAGTCACCACCAAGTACCGGTACCCCCTCCCTCTGGTTCTGTCGGCCATTGAGCAGCTACGAGGGGCCCGGTACTTTACCAAGTTGGTCCTGAGGAGTGCCTACAACCTGATCCGAATCAGGGAAGGAGACGAGTGGAAGACGGCATTTAGCACTACCTCAGGCCACTATGAATACTGCGTCATGCCCTACGGCCTCGCAAACGCACCATCTGTGTTCCAGTCCTGTTCTGTATACGTTGTGTGTGATTGTTTTTGCTTCGTGTCATGTACTTTCTCTTTGTTAATTCTCTTTGTCATTGTTTGAGTAAACCTTGACCTTGTTAATTCCTGCGTCTGCGTCCTGCCTCTTCGAATCCTCAGTACTCATCACACAAATGTAAATGTATGTACACCCATTTGACACTCTGCTCTAGGTTGGTTTGTGTTCCTCGTTCTCTTCCTACCCATTATGGTTGGTAATTAGCGCTGCGTCTGAGCCCAGCCGTGCAGAAAAGCACAGAGCAGGGGATCTAACGGGGGAACAGGCCCCTGCAATTACATCAACCCTGCCTGTGATAGAGGGGTAAACAAACCCGCCCCCGTGCTCCCAGAGTCACCACTCCCCACCGCTCCCCACTAAGTAGAGTCAACGTCAGTCATCTGAGACAGCCAATCAGAAGTCTGGAAAGGTAATAATAGTCTAATACCAGTCTCCTAATTGGGTAAATAAGAGACAAGTCATCTCTAAAGGCTAATTAGCTAGCAAGACACAGGTAGACCCCTCTATCACAGGCAGTTATCCACGTTATTCTAGGGATGGCACCGCCTATAAACATGAATAAAAGTCCCAAGGGAAAAGGATTACAATGAGAATGGGACCATGAGGTGAGGTAATTTTTTCACAAACAATAATACAGGTGACGTTGTTCCTTTCGAGAGCAATATACACTGTTTACTTGCTCACCTGGGCAACAATATGAATCATGAGACTTTTCCCTTTTTCTTTGTAAATGTAGAGTGAAAGGTCGGGCCTTTCCTCTCAGCATGAAAGAGAAGACGTAATGAATCACGACCAAGTCCCATTGGCAGGGATGGATCTTCAGCAGTGAAGAAGCCTTAAAGCAAAACTCCACGAGGTAGATAGATCCATAAATAAAGCATAGTGATCACATATACCCCTCTGGTGTGTCACTGTCTTTTACTGCCTTTTTACAGCATTCACCCCGTCGCCAGGCGTTTCCAGCCTGTCAATCAAATGTCAGGATCGGGGCCGCAGCGTGCCCTCACAGTGACGGGTCCCCCTGTCAGAGCCAGTCACGTCCCCCAGTCACAGATGGGTTTGACTGGGCACCAGACAGGGCTGTTGTGACAGGCAGACGGGTGTGTGTGAGTTGGACTGGTGGCATGGCCCACATAGTCCTCTATGGTAGTACTGGCATCATACCACACAGACTTGGACGCTGAAGTGTGGCTCGGTAGCATTAGTCTGAAATTCCTACCTAAACGACTGTGTACACACAATCATTATCGATGAATACAGTAGTATAAATGCCATCGAGCAAGTCCAGTACCCCAATTCCAATTGGAATGTCATTAAACCTAGCTCATACCTGCTCAGATTCCATTCCTCACTTGTGTCTTATCAACCCCATTCACATCCTCAAATTACATCACAACTACAGGTACTTCACACCTTCAGCCTGTGGCATCCCCTCACTGTGCAAACCCCAACAGACTTGGTGCTCCACACGTGTAGAAACACCAGCCTGCTGGCAGAACAGAGAGAGATAGAGAGAGATACAGTAGAAAGAGAGGGAGAGGGAGAAGAGGAGGAGGGCAGAATGGTGCAGCAGCAGGCCCTATGGGTCGATAGGAAAAAACGCACGTCAAATAAGCCAATGATGGAGGCCGTGAGTACAGCCCAGTCCCCTGAGTGGAGCTGAAGCCTCCTTGTTCCAAATGTGTTATTGACTCCACTCTGATTCATCCAGCCGGCCCCAGAATTACACTGTCCTGAGCCGCTGTCTGTCGAAGAGAGAGCGAGAGAGCGAGAGAGCGAGAGAGAGAGAGAGAGAGAGAGAGAGAGCAGGCGAGAAAACACAGGCAAACATAGCCCACGGGTTAAACCATTGATCGACACATTGTCTTTGCCTTGAAGCTAATGGTGGAAATAATTGACCTGTAAGAGCATGACAGTTTGAGAGGAGTGTCAGGGAGAAGAGTCATTGGGTTCACTCATCCAATAAATGAGGATGACAGCAGAGATCCGAGATAGGCCTACCAATTTGCCAAATTACAATTTCCCCTAGCCCTGCTTGCATAATGAGTTATTGACAATGAAAAGATAGAAGGACCATAGGTAAGGCTTGAGCATGATAAGATTAGTGAAAAGAGTGTTATTAGGTAGTGACATACAGTGGGGAAAAAATGTATTTAGTCAGCCACCAATTGTGCAAGTTCTCCCACTTAAAAAGATGAGAGAGGCCTGTAATTTTCATCATAGGTACACGTCAACTATGACAGACAAAATGAGAAAACATTTTCCAGAAAATCACATTGTAGGATTTTTTATGAATTTATTTGCAAATTATGGTGGAAAATAAGTATTTGGTCAATAACAAAAGTTTCTCAATACTTTGTTATATACCCTTTGTTGGCAATGACACAGGTCAAATGTTTTCTGTAAGTCTTCACAAGGTTTTCACACACTGTTGCTGGTATTTTGGCCCATTCCTCCATGCAGATCTCCTCTAGAGCAGTGATGTTTGGGGCTGTCGCTGGGCAACACAGACTTTCAACTCCCTCCAAAGATTTTCTATGGGGTTGAGATCTGGAGACTGGCTAGGCCACTCCAGGACCTTGAAATGCTTCTTACGAAGCCACTCCTTCGTTGCCCGGGCGGTGTGTTTGGGATCATTGTCATGCTGAAAGACCCAGCCACGTTTCATCTTCAATGCCCTTGCTGATGGAAGGAGGTTTTCACTCAAAATCTCACGATACATGGCCCCATTCATTCTTTCCTTTACACGGATCAGTCGTCCTGGTCCCTTTGCAGAAAAACAGCCCCAAATCATGATGTTTCCACCCCCATGCTTCACAGTAGGTATGGTGTTCTTTGGATGCAACTCAGCATTCTTTGTCCTCCAAACACGACGAGTTGAGTTTTTACCAAAAAGTTCTATTTTGGTTTCATCTGACCATATGACATTCTCCCAATCCTCTTCTGGATCATCCAAATGCACTCTAGCAAACTTCAGACGGGCCTGGACATGTACTGGCTTAAGCAGGGGGACACATCTGGCACTGCAGGATTTGAGTCCCCGGCGGCGTAGTGTGTTACTGATGGTAGGCTTTGTTACTTTGGTCCCAGCTCTCTGCTGGTCATTCACTAGGTCCCCTCGTGTGGTTCTGGGATTTTTGCTCACCGTTCTTGTGATCATTTTGACCCCACGGGGTGAGATCTTGCGTGGAGCCCCAGATCTAGGGAGATTATCAGTGGTCTTGTATGTCTTCCATTTCCTAATAATTGCTCCCACAGTTGATTTCTTCAAACCAAGCTGCTTACCTATTGCAGATTCAGTCTTCCCAGCCTGGTGCAGGTCTACAATTTTGTTTCTGGTGTCCTTTGACAGCTCTTTGGTCTTGGCCATAGTGGAGTTTGGAGTGTGACTGTTTGAGGTTGGGGACAGGTGTCTTTTATACTGATAACATGTTCAAACAGGTGCCATTAATACAGGTAACGAGTGGAGGACAGAGGAGCCTCTTAAAGAAAAAGTTACAGGTCTGTGAGAGCCAGAAATCTTGCTTGTTTGTAGGTGACCAAATACTTATTTTCCACCATAATTTGCAAATAAATTCATTAAAAATCCTACAATGTGATTTTCTGGATTTTTTTTCCTCAGTTTGTCTGTCATAGTTGACGTGTACCTATGATGAAAATTACAGGCCTCTCTCATCTTTTTAAGTGGGAGAACTTGCACAATTGGTGGCTGACTAAATACTTTTTTTCCCCCACTGTATCTGATAAGCCCTATTGATCAAATTGTCGGTTATGTAATTAATGTGTTAATTTAGGTGTAAGTCTTCCCAAGAGTCAATGGTAAGTTGCATAAATATTTGTTAGCGTCTGCAAGGGAAAGTAATTTGTGCTTTGAGCTTTACATTATGTTTAGTTTAAAAACATATACACAAGAGTAATGAATGTGTCTGGGAGCTTCATTTAGGCAATGATTAATACAATTGTGAAGATTTCAACACGTGTTCCCTGGACATTATTATTTGTTTGTGAACAGCACTGTTACTGTGTGTGGACACAGTACTGTTAAACAAAACATGAATTATGCAAACTCAACAAAAACAAATCTGGTTATTGTGCACACACAGGCTCTATTTACTCATTATCTCGCTCTCTCTCTCTCCCACACGCACACACTCTTACGCTCTCTCTCTCTCCCACACGCACACACTCTTACGCTCTCTCTCTCTCCCACACGCACACACTCTTACGCTCTCTCTCTCTCTCCCACACGCACACACTCTTACGCTCTCTCTCTCTCTCCCACACGCACACACTCTTACGCTCTCTCTCTCTCTCCCACACGCACACACTCTTACGCTCTCTCTCTCTCCCACACGCACACACTCTTACGCTCTCTCTCTCTCTCCCACACGCACACACTCTTACGCTCTCTCTCTCTCCCACACGCACACACTCTTACGCTCTCTCTCTCTCCCACACGCACACACTCTTACGCTCTCTCTCTCCCACACGCACACACTCTTACGCTCTCTCTCTCTCTCCCACACGCACACACTCTTACGCTCTCTCTCTCTCTCCCACACGCACACACTCTTACGCTCTCTCTCTCTCTCCCACACGCACACACTCTTACGCTCTCTCTCTCTCCCACACGCACACACTCTTACGCTCTCTCTCTCACCCACACGCACACACTCTTACGCTCTCTCTCTCACCCACACGCACACACTCTTACGCTCTCTCTCTCTCCCACACGCACACACTCTTACGCTCTCTCTCACCCCCACTTCTCTCTCACACATACACATGCAGTGCACTGAGGCACAACCCATACACTGTCACACAGCTCCTTAATCACACACTACTGCTGTGTGGCCTTGTTGGGGACTGGCCCAGTTCTGCCCAGTCTTGCTTCTGGAGTTTATTTCAGGCTTAATACACACACAAACTGACACACACACACACACGCACACCACAACCCAGAGGGTCCGAGGGAGGAAATTAACTCAGAGGGATGAGGGGATGGTGGTGAGAGACTGGGGGGAGATAAGGTGACTGGGGGAGAGGAGTAACAAAGTGATGTGGAGTTTGAGAGGGGGATGAAGGAGAGAAGAATAATGAATAATGGTGAGTCATGGTGGAATTATCTGCATTTGGATATTATTCCTCCAGGTTTGACTGACTTTTGCCGAATGCTTCAGAGGAAGTCTTTATAGAGGGAGGCATCTCCTTCACAGTAAGCCCAATGTGCTGAGGGCTGTTGAGAATTCACTCTGGCATACCAGCTAGAGCTGACTGCCTGTCCCCACTCTGTGTGTCACAGTGCCTCCCAGCACAAAAACAAACACTGCTGCAACTCCTCGCAAACTACACAGTCAACTCTGAGAGACTGACTGGGATTCTTAACTCAAGAGAGCAGCAGTTCATTGTCCAGTGGGTGCTGGATGACTTTGCTTTGTGCCATATAGGGGTGGGGAGAGGACAAGATCCTAGCAGTTAACATCTCTTGTGTGTTTGGATGTTTTTTTTTAAAAATATTTTAGCAACGAACTAGCTGGGTATCTTTGGTTTAGATTGTGTGCTTAAGTGTGTATGCAGGCACGCTTACGTGGTATAGTAGCGTGTGTGTTTGTATGCTTGCACAATGCACGTATATGCCAGCGTGCCTTTGTCTGTGCGTCTCTCCGATCTTTACCTATAATGTCAAATCAGACACAGCACACCACGACTCCCGAGAAGATGGGGAAAGATTTACATCCTAGACCTGTCGTTTGAGAGGACACAAGGCCGCTTGCTCAATCTGCCGCCCGCTGCTACACTCCCGAATCCAAACCCAAAATGACCTAATTTAAGATCTTAAAAGCTGTGAATCATGTGAATGTCTATGGCTACATTTCCAGTATATACTGTACCTCCAGAATATACTTGTTACTTTAATGAGCAGAGCTCAGCTATTCACGGCATGGGTGTTTTGAACACAGGTCAGGGAGAGAGGGCAGTTGGTTTCCCTCCACTGTGGCAACTGATACAGCCAATGCAAGGTGGGCTCAGGAAACCGGGTGAACCTGTGCCAGGATTACAGGAAACTCTCCACCCATGTGCTACGGCTAGTCATAACTCTGTAGGTGAAACAATACGACTAGCATAACAGACGTATTATGTTCTCCATTGTTCACACAGCCAGCAATGATCGGTCTTTGAGATGTTATCAATCTTTCTGGCACTGTCTTTATTACACAAGTGTTATTGTGCTTTATGGATACATGACCATAAACAAACAATAATAGGTAAAATCTTTAATATTTGTGAGACTTTATTCTACAGGGCCATGAAAGACTGTTAGAGAACAGTCTGAAAAACAAAACTGCCAATGTGCGCCAAGTCATGTTCCAGCCCAAAAAATAAACACCCATCTCTCCTTGGCAATAGCCTGAGAGGAATTACAATAGTAATATGAGCTCCACACCACCCAGGGAAAAGGTGAATAACATTACTCTTCAAACGAACGTTGCCGGGGCAACTTACTGTAGTTTTCATTAGGACAGTATCATGTTGTTTCTCATTAAAAGCCAGAGATAAGAGTTGGGGCCCAGGTCTTTTACATTTCCTGCAGGCCTTTCATCCCAGTGAGTCTCCACAGGACTCCTTTAAAACAAGCTGGAGGTTTGACGACAACACCACCGCTGCAATCTGAAGGACAGACAGAGAATATCCAATGTGTTCTTCCCTTGTTTCTCTCCTCTCATGTCCATATCTCTCCTCTCACCTGCTTTCCTCTCACCTCCCATGGCCCACCTTGACTGGGCTGCATGAGGGGGCTGACGGGCAGGTGGATGTGTGTGTGTGCGGAACATTTGTAGTTCAGAGATATTGCTTAATTGGCAGTCCAATGGGGGTTTCTAGCACTCGTCTCAGTCTGGTTAAGGTGAAAAGGCCTTACTTAAGGATGCTGGATCAAGGTATCCTGCTGCCAGGGTCTGAGGATACACACAGACAAAAGGAAAACGCACATGCACACACATTGGCTTTCAAAAGGTGAGAGGAGACACAAAAGCTGTCCACATTATCATACATTACAGGATAAGAGGCCTGGCTATTCAGAGACGCTTCCACAGTGATTCCCTTAAAGGCAGTGTAGCACCTACACTACAGTTGAAGTCGGAAGTTTACATACACTAAATTGACTGTGCCTTTAAACAGCTTGGAAAATTCCAGAAAATGATGTCATGGTCTGGGGCTGTTTTTCATGGTTCGGGCTCCTTAGTTCCAGTGAAGGGAAATCTTAACGCTACAGCATAAAATGACATTCTAGACGATTCTGTGCTTCCAACTTTATGGCAACAGTTTGGGGAAGGCCCTTTCCTGTTTCAGCATGACAATGCCCCTGTGCACAAAGCGAGGTCCATACAGAAATGAATGCCCATGATTTTGGAATGAGATACTTTTGGTCATGTAGTGTATTTCTCAATGCCACAAATGCATATAATAGTAACTTAGAGCACCCAAAGACAACATTCCACTAGCTAGTTAAAGGTCACATCCATTTTTCAAGATGGCGGAAAGCATATATTTTTTTCTCTGACCAGTGTTTGTAGCTGAAAAGCTTTTTGTGGATTTTTATCTCCATTTAGCTGTGTTTCATCTGGCTGTGAAAACATTGGACAATAGTGAAATATTGCATACAGTTTTTTTAAGGAGACAGGTCTGCTGAAACTTTTGTGGCCTACTTGGATATACCTGGGCACCCTACTCTGCACTGGGGCATTATTTGACATTGTACCTTGGATGTTTTCGATCACCACATTATTTTGGAGAGAAACCCTAATTGGTCTACACGGACAAGTTCTTGCCTGGTTTAGATCTTATCTGTCGGAAAGATATCAGTTCGTCTCTGTGGATGGTTTGTCAACTTTCACTGCAATGCGGACGACACACAGCTGTAAATTTAGATGAAACATGGTGAAGCCCCAAAATTGCCTACCCTGGAAACATGTGTTTCAGGCATAAGGAAGTGGATGGCGGCAAATGTTTTATTTTTAAACTCGGACAAAACAGAGATATTACTTCTAGGTCCCAAGAAACAAAGAGATCTGCTGTTGGATATGACAATTAATCTTGATGGTTGTACAGTCGTCTCAAATAAAACTGTGACCAGACCTCGGCGTTACTCTGGACCCTGATCTCTCTTTTAACGAACATATCAAGAATATTAAAAAGGACTGCTTTTTTCCATCTTCGTAAAATTGCAAAAATCTGAAATGTTTTGTCCAAAAATGATGCAGAAAAGCGAATCAATGCTTTTGTCACTTCTAGATTAGACTACTGCAATGCTCTACTCCCCGGCTACCCGGATAAAGCACTAAATAAACTTCAGTTAGTGCTAAACACGGCTGCGAGAATCCTGACTAGAACCAACAAATGTGGTCATATTACTCAAGGGCTTCCTGTTAAGACTAGGGCTGATTTCAAGGTTTTACTGCTAACCTACAAAGCATTACATGGGCTTGCTCCTACCTACAGTGGGGGAAAAAAGTATTTAGTCAGCCACCAATTGTGCAAGTTCTCCCACTTAAAAAGATGAGAGAGGCCTGTAATTTTCATCATAGGTACACGTCAACTATGACAGACAAATTGAGAAAAAAAAATCCAGAAAATCACATTGTAGGATTTTTAATGAATTTATTTGCAAATTATGGTGGAAAATAAGTATTTGGTCAATAACAAAAGTTTCTCAATACTTTGTTATATACCCTTTGTTGGCAATGACACAGGTCAAACGTTTTCTGTAAGTCTTCACAAGGTTTTCACACACTGTTGCTGTTATTTTGGCCCATTCCTCCATGCAGATCTCCTCTAGAGCAGTGATGTTTTGGGGCTGTCGCTGGGCAACACGGACTTAGTTGATGTGTACCTATGATGAAAATTACAGGCCTCTCTCATCTTTTTAAGTGGGAGAACTTGCACAATTGGTGGCTGACTAAATACTTTTTTTCCCCACTGTATCTCTCCGATTTGGTCCAGCCGTACATACCTACACGTACGCTACGGTCACAAGACGCAGGCCTCCTTATTGTCCCTAGAATTTCTAAACAAACAGCTGGAGGCAGGGCTTTCTCCTATAGAGCTCAATTTTTATGGAATGGTCTGCATATCCATGTGAGAGACGCAGACTCGGTCTCGACCTTTAAGTCTTTACTGAAGACTCATCTCTTCAGTCTTTCCTATGATTGAGTGTGGTCTGGCCCAGGGGTGCGAAGGTGAACGGCAAGGCACTGGAGCGACGAACTGCCCTCGGTGTCTCTGCCTGGCCGGCTCCCCTCTCTCCACTGGGATTCTCTGCCTCTGACACTATTACAGGGGCTGAGTCACTGGCTTACTAGTACTCTTCCATGCCGTCCCTAGGAGGGGTGCGTCACTTGAGTGGGTTGAGTCACAGACGTGATCTTCCTGTCCGGTTTTGCGCCCCCTCGGGCTCGTGCGGTGGAGGAGATCTTTGTGGGCTATACTCAGCCTTGTCTCAGGGTAGTAAGTTGGTGGTCTGTTGATATCCCTCTAGTGGTGTGGGGGCTGTGATTTGTCAAAGTGGGTGGGGTTATATCCTGCCTGGTTGGCCCTGTACAGGGGTATCGTCGGACGGGGCCACAGTGTCCCCCGACCCACCCGTCTCAGTCTCCAGTATATATGCTGCAATAGTCTACGTGCCGGGGGGCTAGGGTCAGTCTGTTATATCTGGTGTAATTCTCCTGTCTTATCTGGTGTCCTATGTGAATTTAAGTATGCTCCCTCTAATTCTCTCTCTCTCCCTCTATCCCTCCCCTCCCGGAGGAACTGAGCCCTAGGATCATGCCTCAGGACTACCTGGCATGATGACTACTGGCTGTCCCCAGTCCACCTGGTCGTGCTGCTGCTCCAGTTTCAACTGTTCTGCCTGCGGCTAGGGAACCCCGACCTGTTCACCGGACGTGCTACCTTGTCCCGGACCTGCTGTTTTCAACTTTCTCGCTCTACCACACCTGCTGTCTCGACCTCTGAATGCTTGGCTATGAAAAGCCAACTGAGATTTACTCCTGAGGTACTGACCTGTTGCAACCTCTACAACCACTGTGATTATTATTTGACCCTGCTGGTCATCTATGAAAATCTTGAAGAACAATCTGGCCTTAAATGGTCATGTACCCTTATAATCTCAAAACGGCACAGCCAGAAGAGGACTGGCCACCCCTCAGAGCCTGGTTCCTCTCTAGGTTTCTTCCTAGGTTCCTGCCTTTCTAGGGATTTTTCCTAGCCACCGTGCTTCTACATCTGCATTGCTTGCTGTTTGGGGTTTTAGGCTGGGTTTCTGTACAGCACTTTGTGACATCTGCTGGTTTAAAAAGGGCTTTATAAATACATTTGATTGATTTAATTGACTACTGCTAAACTTGAACTCCACTTGGTTTAGCCAACTAGCAAGTGTGTTCACTGACATTTTCAAACTCTTCCTGACCGAGTCTGTAATACCTACATGTTTCAAGCAGACCACCATAGTCCCTGTGCCCAAGAAAGTAAAGGTAACCTGCCTAAATGACTATCGCCCCATAGCACTCACGTCGGTAGCCATGAAGTGCTTTGAAAGGCTGGTCATGGCTCACATCAACACAATCATCCTGGAAATCATAGACCCACTCCAATTCGCATACCGCCCCAACAGATCCGCAGATGACGCAATCTCAATCGCACGCCACATGACCCTTTCCCACCTGGACAAAAGGAACACCTATGTGAGAATGCTGTTCATTGATGACAGCTCAGCATTCAACACGATAGTGCCCACAAAGCTCATCACTAAGCTAAGGACCCTGGGACTAAACACCTCACTCTGCAACTGGATCCTGGACTTCCTGACGGGTCGCCCCCAGGTGGTAAGGTTAGGCAACAACCCATCTGCCACGCTGATTCTCAACATGGGGGCCCCTCAGGGGTGCGTGCTTAGTCCGCTCCTGTACTCCCTGCTCACCCACGACTGCGTGGCCAAGCACGACTCCAACACCATCATTAAGTTTGCTGACGACACAACGTTGGTAGGCCTGATCATTGACAACGATGAGACAGCCTATAGGGAGGAGGTCAGAGACCTGGCAGTGTGGTGCCAGGACAACAACCTCTCCCTCAACGTGAGCAAGACAAAGGAGATGATCGTGGACTACAGGAAAAGGAGGGCCGAACATGCCCCCATTCACATTGACGGGGCTGTAGTGGAGCGGGTCGAGAGTTTCAAGTTCCTTGGTGTCCACATCACCAACAAACTATCATGGTCCAAATACACCAAGAAAGTTGTGAAGACGGCATGACAACGCCTTTTCCCCCTCAGGAGACTGAAAAGATTTGGCATTTGTACCCAGATCCTGACCGTTTGCATCACCACCTGGTATGGCAACTGCTCGACATCCGACCGTAAGGCGCTACAGAGGGTAGTGCATACATCCCAGTACATCACTGGGGCCAAGCTTCCTGCCATCCAGGACCTGTATACTAGGCAGTGTCAGAAGAAGGCCCAAAAAATTGTCAAAGACTCCAGTCACCCAAGTCATAGACTGTTCTCTCTGCTACCGCACGGCAAGCGGTACCGGAGCACCAAGTCTAGGTTCAAAAGGCTCCTTAACAGCTTCTACCCCCAAGCCATAGGACTGCTGAACAATTAATCAAATGGCCACCCAGACTATTTTCATTGACACCCCTCCCCCCTTTGTTTTTACACTGCTGCTACAAGCTGTTTATTATCTCTGCACAGTCACTTTACACCTACCTACATGTACAAAATACCTTGATTAACCTGTACCCCTGCACATTGACTCGGTACCGGTACCCCCTGTATATAGCCTCGTTATTGTTCTTTTATTGTGTTACTTTTAATTTTAATTGTATTTTATTTAGTAAATGTTTTTTTAACTCTATTTCTTGAACTGCATTGTTGGTTAAGGGCTTTTAAGCATTTCACGGTAAGGTCTACACCTGTTGTATTCGGCGCATGTGACAAATACAATTTGATTTGATTTACTATTTTTCACCCTCCCACTGCCCGGTGTAGCTCTTGCCTCCCTCCCAGCTTCCATCCCCTCCAAGGTGCTTCTCGCCTGGCTATCATACTGGTAACACAGTCTTTGTTACATTGCTGTGTTAATGGGCCCCAGCATTTAATTGCATTGAGTAGGTCACCGCTCATTGCTGTTTTTATGGTGGCAAGATTTGTGCCTTGGTTTAGTTATTGTGGGTCCTAGTGCTGGCTCGGTTCTAGTCTGTGGTTGGGTTCTGGCTTGCTTCTTATAACTGTGGTGGTCCTATTTTGCACAGTTCCGGGGAAATTATTGACCGGCCAAATTTCCAATGTGGAAACTGTCAGCTTATTGAGGAATATATGTCTCAGCTGGACATCCAGAGTAAGCAAATTGAGACATTGCAGTGTATCCTGGATAGGTCACACAAGAATACCTTTTCTACTCCTCAGCCTGGTCATCGTGCCACTGCCTTGTCACCATGTAGCCACTCTCTGTCTGACTGGCCAGGGCTGCCCTGCAGAGACCCCTCCCTAGTGAAGTCACCTCTCCCCTCCCATCTCACCCGCTCTTCCCATCCTACCCCCACTCCCATCCCCCCCAGAACAGGAACCTGGCAATACCCACTAAGACCGCAGTCTACAAGGCCACATACTTTTTCCACCCTTTTGTAGGGCCTGCACAGCCACATGCAATGGCACAAACGAAACCCCCTCACAACAAACACAATCGGGAGCAACATCATCATCAACATCGATGGAAAACCATAAGCAAGTGTGTGTGTGTGTGTGTGTGTGTGTGTGTGCGTGCGTCAGGAGTTTTACCCCCATCAGTCTCAGTGTAATTATAGAGGGTTCCCAGACTGATACCTGCTCATTATGTTGTAGATCATAAACCTTCACTGATTACAGAGGAGCCAATGTCCCAGGTGCCGGACCTCCCTCAAACACTGCTACACACACACACACACACACACACACACATTAAAACAATAGCTCCAGGTGTGAGCTGCATCCTCAGTACCAATGTCGCCATCTAAACTCAGTTAGTGTAATCAAGTTAATGTGATGCTAGAGCTGGCTAATGAAGTCACCCTCTCCCATAGCCCCAGGGAGTGGAGTTATGACTTTGTCGTGGGCCTTTCAAACTCAACGTGTGTGTTTCTTACCCCGTAGCCTTAGGGAAACACAGCTCTCCTGTCTGACTCCTACACTAATGACTGCCCTGGAAAACACACACACACACTGTCAGCTCTGCTTTGAGCTCACACACCTTCCATCTGATGCCAACCCCTTCCCTGAAACACTGGGGCATATTACCCAGAGCGGCTCTGAGGCTGGGGTGACGGCATTGACAGACAGGAGGAGGGAGGAGAGCGAGAAAGAGTAAGTGCAAGAGGCAGAGAAAGAAATAGGGAGAAAGAGAGAGAGAGATGGAGGGGGATAGACAAAATGTGGGGACAAAGGACTGAGAGAAAGAGAGAGAGAGAAGGACGGTGGAGGGAAATAATGTATCGCTGGGCTCCTGTATTTCATCAGTTCAACAGCACTGTAGCAAATAAGACAGGCTCCCTGCCGTGTAACCTCACGACAAATCCCCAGACAGCACGCAACTATCAGCGTGTGAGAATCTTCCTCACACACTTCACACACTTCTTCACACTAACTCGTTCTTTACCGACACATACGCAGACATCCATGCACGGAGACAGTCAGACCCAGACATTTATCACATAATAACAGAAAATAATGGCTTCAGAATATCTCTCCAGTTTGTGTGTGTCAGGTCCAAAGCCCCCAGACAGAACCCATCTTAAATCTTTCAGCAGCAGAACCTCTGGCGCCGTTGGGGCTCACTGGACTGGGCTACATCCCGAGGACTGCGGTCTCACTACTGAATGGGCCTGCTCCCCAGCCAGGAATTTAGCTAGCTAGCCCCACAGGAAATCGGCATTCTAAATACCACACTGATACGGTAACCAATGGAGTGAGGCTGGGGATTGCCCGTCAGTGAGGTAAAACTTGTCCCAGTTAATCCTGCCCCTGCAATTAATGACAGCCTAAGCCGACCATTCATGCTCCCCCTCCCCTTCCTTCCCCCACCCAGTACCACCACCCTCCAAACCCACCTTCTCACAGACATATCAACTCAGAGTCAGACTCAGTCTCCCTATTCCGTTTCAGCACAGGGGGAAGGAATTAAATTGTCTAGAAGGACATTTTCCCTTTTCCTGTACAGCACACACAGACAGTGAATAAAGCCAAGTTAGCCAGACAGCCACAAAAACACATTCCTGTCAGACTGGTGTTGTGTTCTGTTCTGGCCCAATTACCTCAGAGGTGACTCCGTCAGGGCACCACACTCTACAGGTCCTCTGAAGGGATAAGGTTAGTTAGGGGATTTAACAGATCAGTCATGGAAAACAAGCACCACTCTCTCTCTCTCTCTCTCTCTCTCTCTCTCTCTCTCTTTCTCTGAAAGTCATTTTGTTCTTTCATTCTCTCTTTTATCTCTCTCTCATCCCTCCTTCCCTAAAGGTCAATGTTACACAATGCCGTGATTCAGTGATGCATTAATGAGTCAAACAATTATCAGGCTCCTAAATTGTTTGCCTCCCTCTCATGTGAAATGTAAATAAAGAGATGGGAATCCATGCAGCGGTGCATGTTAGATGAGGATAGCGTGATGTGGGGACACAAACTCTGTGTTTGAATAACCTTCTACACGGGCCATTATTATTCAGACTGGCTTCATGCCATATCCTGTCTAAAGGTACATTTTTATGGCTTGACAGAGATGGATCAGAGGCTGTATGGATCATATTATTATGACATGTGGATCAGACTAATATCCCACGATAAATACTGGAAAAACTGTACTAGATATACTAGAAATATGGTCATGTGCCTGTTTCGGGAAACAACCTTTAGTCCTCTGTTTCCTCAAGCCAAACAAATAGCACCACCTTAATCCTCTCAAAACAGGAGAGAGAGAGATGGAGATTCTCCCTTCCCCAGCAGAAGTCCCATGGGTATCATGTTTTAAATTCTGCCTTCAGCTCGTTCACATTAACAAATGAGAACATTACATTCCCCCAAATATCTCAAAAGGTGCGTGTGTGTGCTATGGGGGGTGCGTGCGTACATGTGTGCATACGTGTGTGGGTACGTATGTGCGGATGTCTGTGTTTGTGCGGATGTCTGTGTGTGTGCACACGCACGGGTGTGTGTCTCTGTGTGTGTGCCAAACACTTTAGAGCACTGCTAAAATACCTCGGGGAGGAGTACAGCAAAATATTACCATGGTCCAATTAGGTAAAAACGAATTATGACAATTTGAGAAAACAAGAGACTAAGAGAGAGATGGGTACTCTCTGACTGTGTGTGAACAGTTATCTGAGGTAAAGACTAAAGCCTTTTATAAGAAAGCCCCAATGCAGAACTCAGCAGCATCAACAGGCTTCCATTGTCAGCTGTCTCAGTGTCACATGATACCATTCCTAAGCACACCAAGACCCATATTAACCACCATTCTCCCTCTAATGCCTTCTCTCCTCTCCCCTGTGTTCCGCCTACCGCCATGCATAATCCGGCCCTAAACTGATTCTTAATTGCGCCATCTGACCAAACAGACAAAGGGAAAGACAAAGGGCTTTTCTCTGCTTTCTCCTTAAAGGGAAAAGGCAGGCCATTGTCACACACTGTGATCTGAGACTGTTACCACCCTTTCAGACAGACTACAGAGACTGGTTACCACAGGAGGTTGGTGGCACCTTAATTGGGGAGGACGGGCTCGTGGTTATGGCTGGAGCG